>NC_133871.1:1607206-1624177 GCF_044706935.1 Curcuma longa
ATTTCCCTGCTACAAATACTTTGATAGAAAGAACGAACACGATGAAACAAGCACAAAAAGTATGATCGAGATTCACCCTCCTCTCTTGCATGCGACAATCCTACAGTTGGTATCAGAGTTGACCCACTCTCGATAAACTAGCCGCTATGGGAGCAAGAAGACAAAGATCGAGTGGGAGCAAGGTAACAATTTAAAAGTTTATTTTAAATTACATATTATTTGTTTCAATTGTAGGTAGAGAGGACACTATAAAAATCAGTGTCCTATTCATAAGATTTGAACGACACCATTGGTGGTTAAGGAGCAACTGATGTGAGTAGTCTGGAGAAATAAAGAGTGCATTATATGCTTCAAGTGCCAAAGATCCAAATATTATAAGAACCAATGTTCGGAGAATAAGACAAAGAACCAGTCAACAATAGAATTAGGAGTTGTGCTTCCGATAAATTTCTTAATATGAAATTCTCCTAGAATTTTGTATGATAGATTGATTTCTTTTGATAACTTGGATAATTTAAGAAATTTAAAATTTAAAATAATTTAATTAACAATAATATAAATTTGATAAAATCTAATTTAAATAATTTAGAATTAAAAAACAAATTAATTAATATTAATTTGAATAATTTAAATCGACATCCCATCAATAATAAAAATAAATCTAGTAGGAATTATTTAAATAATAAATATAAATTAAAAAACAATTCAACTATTCAAACTTAAAAATTTCAATTACTAATTATTTAAATTTAATAAATTCTGATAATAAAATTAATCTAGATATAAATTAAATTAATAAAAATTTAGATCAAATCTTTAATTTATTCAACCAAGATAACTATAAATTAAAAATTAAAAATTTAATTAATTTAATTAATTCAAAATTCATTATTAATTCAACCAATCAAGATAAAATTAATGTAAGTAATTTTCAAGATAAATTCAATAATTTAAATTTAATCAATTTAAATAATTTAAAATTAAATAATCAAGATAATCTTAAAATAATTTAATTAACTCAAATGAGATAAATTAAAATTCAGCCAGATAAATTTTAAATTTAATATTTTAATCACTAAAAATTTAAAATTAAATGAAAAAAAATCATACAATAAACCTTTTAATCTTAAAAATACTAAATGAAATTTAAAAATTAAAAATTTAAATTTAAATAATAAAATTAATTATAATCGAGAGCTTGCTGACTGAGTAGAGTGAGTCAGTGAGAGTGTTGTTGGCTTGTCATAAGGCGAAGTCGCGAGCTTAGAGCTCGGTGCTCCTGGCATGTCGTAAGGCGAAGTCGCGAGCTCAGGGCTCGGTGTTCCTGGCCTGTCATAAGGCAAAGTCGTTGAAGGGAGCTCAACCTCGGCTGTGGGAGCGCGGGGAAGGTTGAAACCTAAAAAGGGCAATAGCTGGAGATGGGAGTTGAGTCCATACCTGTAGTAAGGCTCGGTTGCCGAAGGGAGCTCGACCCCGGTTGTAGGAGCACAAGGGCGGTTGAACCCTGAAAAGGGCAATTGCTGATGGAGCAGGTCCGAGATCTGAATTTGAGCTCGATCTCGACTATATCCGAATCGGGAGAGTATTGTCGATGGTGTAGGTCCGAGACCTAAATATTGTCGATGGCGTAGGTCCAAGACCTAAATATTGTCGATGACGTAGGTCCGAGACCTAAATATTATTGATGGCGTAGGTCCGAGACCTAAGTTGGCTCAATCCGCGACTATGTCCGAGTTAGGAGAGTGTTGGAGGATGGCTGAGAAGCCTTGACACCCGGAGGAGGCCCTGCGACAGTGTCATTGTTATTCAAGTATAAGAAATACACAGGACGTACCGTGACATTGGTGCTCCGGGACGCTAAGTGCGTCACTTCTGCTTGATGGGGCGAGCTCCCGGAAGGGTATTAAGGCGGTGGTCAGCAACAGCAGGAGAGATTCCTGTGAGGTCAGTCGGAGTCCAGGCGAAGACATCTTGATTGCAGAGAAGGCAGGCGGCAAGCGCTTACTTGATGCTGCCGCGAGGGGCGTTGTCTTGATTGCCAGCTCGGGGGTCGCAAGGGCCGACCCCATGACTGTGGTCCCCTTCACTCCAAGCGGGGGAGTCAGTTCCCTCGGAAAGCGGTGGCGTTTGTAGGCGGCTTGAGGAGAAGGCGGAGGAGATGATGGAGCTGCCTGGTTGGTGATCTTCATTCGAGGTTGGGGGGGGGGGGCAGGGGCAGCTTTTCTGGTGCGTTGTTCCTCTGCTTCTCGGAGGACTCGGGCATACTGATGGCAGTCCCGAGTGTCGTGACTCCGAATCCGGTGATAGGCACAGAACCGGGGCACCCACCGTGAAGGCCCCGAAGGATGAGTGGGTAGGGAGTTCACTGCCTGTATGGCATGAGGGCCGGCTTTTGGTACCGTCAGATGCTCCGGCTCCGGCCTCCGGAGCAGTTGAGGTAAAGGGTGGTTGTCACTTCGACTGGCTAGAGCAGGTTGCCGACTTGGGCCTCCGTGAGACTGGGAGTCAGAATTTATGCGCCGAGCCGCTTGAGCTTCCTCCACGTGTATATACTTAACCGCTCGAGTGAGCAGCATATCGAAGTTTTCTGGAGGCTTCTTGATGAGGGATCGGAAGAAGTCGTCCTCGATTAGTCCTTGAGAGAAGGCGCTGACAAGGACCTCTGATGTAGCGGTTGGGACCTCTCGTGCCACCTGATTGAATCGGCACACATACTCCTTAAGCGATTCTTTGGACTTCTCTTGGTGGAGAAGAGGTCCATGGGGGTCTTCTGATACGTCCGACTGGTGGCGAAGTGCCTTAGAAAGGCGCTTCTGAAGTCGTTGAAGGAGCAGATGGACTCCGGAGGGAGCCTGTTGACCCAACGGAGCGCAGAGCTGGCCAAAGTAGTGAGGAAGACCCGACACTTGATGGCGTCAGTGTATTGGTGCAGCAGGGCTGCATTCTCGAAGCGACTCAGATGATCCTCCGGATCCGTGGTTCCAGTATAGTCAGAGAGCTGGGGAGCTCTAAAGCGGCGGGGGAGCTCCTCGTCTAGAATCCAAGGGGCGAAGGGAGATTGCTGGGAACTGCTGCCCTCGCCGGAGCACGGCGCTTTGCCACGAGCTGGATGGCGGGGTGGAGTCGGTGCTAACGCGGATTCCGCGGGCATTCCGCAGTAATCCTCGTCGCCGTAGGGCCAGGCTTGGCCCTGGGCCTAGTGGGCTTGGTGGACTTGGGCCTGACGGGCCTCCGTAGGTTCAAAGAGTCTGCGGACCGACGCCGGTGGAGCTTTAGCGGAAAGGGAGGGAGGTCGTGAGGGAGCAGTCAAAGCTTGGGGTTGCTGTCTGGAGATCGCTAGGACGGCGGCGGCCACCACCCTATCAAATTCTTCCTGCGTCATGGTGAGTAGGTGAGGTCGATGAGAATCATCCGTCGGCATCTCAAGTCCGGACGTTGATGTTCCCACAGACGGCGCCAAAATATGTTCCGGTTGAGACGGGCTCCTGGACAAGTCACCGGACCTCCGAGGAAAACGGCGTGGCATAGGAAGGGGGTCTAGCGTGCTGCTAGCTCCAGGCACCTGAAAACACAACAAGCGTGAGTAGGAAGGCCAGGGGGTGCCCTGACACGACCACTCCGACGCTCAAGTCAATAACGACGAGAGGAAGAAGAATAGTAACGAGCTTGAGCGTTCAAAAAAGGAGAAGAAGTTACCTGTTGAGGAGGGAGTGGTCGTTATAAGGAGAGATGAACGTGTATACCTGTCACGTCATCATTAAGGAATGTCTCATCGGAGTTAAGGAGGTTTCAGGAACAATCGAGTTCCTTGTTCTATCAACGGTAAAGTAACCATCTTGTCGTGGTCCACGTGGGTGTCAGAGGGATGGCGGTAATGAGGGTGTGGGCTTGTCAGCAGTTCTGATGGGACATACCAGGGCACTATAGGGCGATTCGGCTAGATGAAGGGCTCGAAGGGCAAGGGTAGTAGCCGGCTGGTGATTCGGTCGAATGGGGACACAACCGAATGGGTGCTTCGGCTGATGGGCGAACCGAATGGACGTGTGGGGCGAACAACAGTCGACTGATGACTGATGATCAGTAGACTGATGAAGGTCCAGTCGACTGATGAAGGATGATCAGTCGACTGATGAAGGCACAGTCGACTGATGAAGGTCCAGTCGACTGATGAAAGATGAATAGTCGACTGATGGGCCATGGTCGACCAGGTGGTCGACCAGACCTTGTGTGGTCGACCACGTGATCGACCAGGCCTTGTGTGGTCGATCACGCCTTGTGTGGTCGACCAGGGACTTAGGAATCAGCCGAGCCGAGTGCGGAGACTGAGAGAATATCTCCGAAACTACCATAGGTGTTGGCGGAGTTCTATTTCCGAAGCGGGCTGAATGGGGATATGGAGGAATCCGAATGAAGTACATGGCCGAACTGGCCGAATGAAGTACATGGCCGAATGGAGGCGTGATTCGGCTTTGCGGAATGACCGACTCGGGGCAATCTGAAAGGGTAGTCGGCTCGATGAAGGCCGAATGGGCAGTCGGCTCGGTAAAGGTCGAATGGGAGGTCAGCTTAGTGCGTTTCCGGTTGGAGTGGAGAGTCGACTTGAGCGCCCTTGGTGGCGAATATGGCATCGACTCGGTCTCGGATTTGGACTCGGATTAGACTGTTAGGGCACTGTACATTATCCCCGTAACAGATGCCTCAACAAAGTTGAATGGACCAAAAAGGAGCTCCTCAATGAATGATTTTGATCATCTTAAATTAGAAGCTCTAGCTCCAGGTCGCGAGTACTTCCAGCGCCACAAGCATCTGAAACTGCATTACATGGGTCTCGAAGCCCCACCGCATGAGTAAACATTTTTTATTATTGTTCCTGTTGAGATCGGCTTCCGGACGCGTCGCCGGACCAGTCAGCATGCTAGGGAAGAGAGGAGGGTACAACCGCAGGAGAGGGCCTCCACACCGAGGAAGAAGAGAGGGTAAGTCACCGGAAGATCCTGAAACATCACCGAAGAACAAAGGTCATCATGGCGCCGGGGAGCCCCCGGACGGCCACTCCGACGCTCAAGTTAGCCCCGACAGGAGGAAGAAGAAGTACAATAATTAAAAATACTGTAATGAAATGCTCAGCCAAAAAAAAAGAATGAGAGTGAGAGAGAGAGAGCCGAGAGAGCGGACCTCGAAGCCCCTCCTATAACCTTGAGAAGATCTTGATTTATAACCTTGAGAAGATCTTGATAAGACCTTTGTTGACAAGGCATGATCCTTGAGGAGATCTTGATAAGACCTTTGTTGACAAGGCATGGTTCTTGAGGAGACCTTGAGAAGACCATTGTTGATAAGTCATATCAACAATTAATGCTTGTCAAGGTTGACTATTAGAGAGAGAGAGAGAGCATTTATGACGGGTCAAATCCAAGCTGTCCTGAGAGCAGAGTGGATAGAACTATCAGGAGAGCCGAGCGGAGTGGCTGAGGGATAGAGCTGAGCTGAGTGTCGAGTGGGCTGAGTGGAGTTGGCAGAGCTAAACTGCCGAATGGAGCTGGCAGAACTAAATTGCTGTGGCAGAATGGGCAGAGCTGAGTTGCCGTGGCCGAATGGGCAGAACTAAGCTGCTGTGGCCCAATGGGCAGAGCTGAGCTGCTGTGGCCCAATGGGCAGAGCTGAGCTGCCGAACTGAGGGGGCAGAGCTGAGCTACCGAGCTGAAGGAGCAGAGCTGAGCTGCCGAGCCAAATGGGCCGAGCTGAACTGCTGTGGCCGAATGGGCCAAGTGAGACGAGTGGGCCGAGTCCGTATGGGGGGGGGGGGGGGGGGGGGGGTATAACACCCATAACAATTATTTTAATCAAAATTGAAAGCTCCTCACTCAACAAATTTTGATCATTTGATCAAAATCAAAAATCATATGAGGAGCTCGATTCTTCTAATGGCTTTGTGTGTTTTGACATCGCGACAATAATGTTAGACAATCTTCTCTTTAAGACAGTTGATCAAGCTAGGCTAAGTTGTTGAAGTCGTTGAGTAACCCCAATCGTCGAGTGTCCCGAGCAGGTCAAGCCACTCTAACTTAGGAAACAATCCCTAAAATTAAGCTTAAGAATTCGATCTAATCTACATCATGATTAATTAGATGATTTAATCCTTATTTTCAGTGATCTTTATTCCTTATTTTCAATGATCCTGATCCCCTTGTTCCAACAATATCAATTGCTTAAGATAGGTAAATATGTATGTCTATTTGTTGATACTTAATGTAATAAATTTCTTAGAGCAATTAGTTTATAATGTTGAGTGTGTACATTTTTTCGAGATTTTATCATGTTTATCATGCACTAGTTTTATGGCTTAGATTGAGTCTTTGTTTGTTAATTTAACTTTAAATTGAGTCTTTTTTTTTTCTTATTTTAGAATTGTCTAAACTAAGGTTTGTATCGAATCATATTTGAATGGAAACATATCATCACA
The DNA here is from genome assembly GCF_044706935.1 of Curcuma longa. Lineage (NCBI taxonomy): Eukaryota > Viridiplantae > Streptophyta > Magnoliopsida > Zingiberales > Zingiberaceae > Curcuma > Curcuma longa. The sequence continues at coordinate 1,613,670 of NC_133871.1, forward strand.
GTTTTGTTCACTTCCGATTCATATGTAAGAGCTGAATCATTTCTTGTGAACCGTTCTATGTGTGAATTGTATTATAAGATACAACTTGTGAATCACATGATTAATTCTAACAACTATGGTCAATAAAAAAAAATGATAAATCCCAGTCAGTCTCATGTACTCAATCCTTGGGGGTGGCCGGTCCTGTCCTACGGAAGTTTCCCACCGACCACCAGGGTAAATCGGGAAGCACATACGGCGGTCAATACGGATTCCCAATGTAACACCCGGATTATTTATCCTTATTTTAAGATTTTTGATTTGATTTATAATTATAATAAAGGTTTATTAGTTAAAGGAGAGAAGGGAATTTGGAGGGAAAATGGATGGAAAGGTTTGTCTCGCGAAGACGAATCCAACAAAACTTGTTTGGATCAAAACGGAGGTTGTTTGGTTAGTAAATCAAGTGAACCAAAATTGAACCCGGTTCGGTTCAATCGTTATAATTGGATTTAGCCGTTAGTTTAGGTTTAATTGGGTAAAGTTACTGTGCACTCCTCAAAATAAAGCCATGCACTGTTTCTCTTCCACGGCCGCGCGACCCGCGCCCCTTCCGCGAGCCACGTCCGCCGCGCGGACTGCGTCCGCCGCCACCGCGCCCGATTCCGCCGGCGGAAAACTCGGAACAGACCGAGGAAGGGGGTTATAAGAGGATGCCGCGACCCAAAACCCTAGCCACCCGTCTCCCTCCCTCCTCCGCCGCCGTTGCGTGAAGAGAAACAGAGCCGCCGGTGTCGAAGCAGCGTCGCCGCCCTGCCAGCCGCCCCACTGCCGCCTTCCGTTCGCAACGCCCTCCGCTACGCGCCGCAACATCGCGGCCGACGCCGCGATCGCCGCCGCCGCGTGGAGAAGCAGCCGCCGCCACCTCCTCTGTTTCCGCTCACCTGCGACTGCCGACGCCAGCGCCGTCGACCGCCCGATTGCCGCACGCCGCCGCACGCCGCCGCCTGCGACGCTCCCTGCCCTGTCGCTGCTCTACCGCCAGGACACCAGCCGACGCCGATTTCCTCAAGATTGTGCCCTGTTCGCGTGGAGAAGGCCAAGCGCAACAAAGCTAGGAAATTTTTAGTAAGGTAAGGTTAACTAATTGAAGTTAGTTAATTAATTAAGATTATTAGATAATTAATTGATTAGCTAATTAATTAAGGTGTGAGGGATAGTTGATAACTCACTTAGCTTAATCAGATGATTGATCTGGTTAGTTACATATGAATTAGTAATTAATGGGTTAATCAATAATTAATTAGTAATAAGTATTCATTAATAGCATGAATTTATTGATTAATTGGTTTAAATAGCAAGTATATGGTTAATGGTGAAGTTAGATAATGGAGTAGTAGTTAGTTAATTAAAGTTAATCAAGTTAATATTGAGGATTCCTCAGATAATTACAAATGATTAAGTTAGATTGAGATAGGATTAACTCTTTACCCGATTGAGTGATGAGGCTAGGATAATTTTATCATTATGGTTAAGTTATAGTTATGATTGTTGCTAGGTCACGAGGAGAAAGCACTAAGAGCACCTCGGAGGAAGAGCTCCGATTTCACAAACCTTAGCATTAAGAACCTAGTAAGCGGACGAGGTAAGTACAATTCTCACCTGCAGTATAAGTTGTTTCCGTGTGGTTCATTCGATAATTATGTTAAGCTTGCCATGACCTGATTTCTGTTAAACATGAATGTATTTATATGTATGCTTTTTCCATGACATGATGTATGTTAGACATGAATATATTTAGGTGTTCTTCCCTTGATTCATGTTAAAATAGGAATATATGAATGTTCTTTTCATAGTATGATTTATGATTTAATCATGAATATGAATATGTAAATTATTCTTTCTACTTAGGTTGGAAGTAAAGCATGATAAAGGAATGATGAAAGGACAATGTTATATTAAGTGAAAGTATAAGAACGTTATGATATGTAAAGAAATGTATTTTATTTTTAAGAGGCGGGTATCGGGCCAAAGGTTCGCCCATAATGAATTCCGGGCCAAAGGTCGCCCACAAGGAAAGGAATTCCAGGCCAAAGGTCGCCTGATAAGATAAGTCCTCTGGTAGCATTCGGTGGCTAGCTACCCCGAGTTCTATCAGAGATGCGCGCATGGATACTCCGCCAGGGCCCATAAGTATGTTTAAGTATGTTTACTATTTTCAAAAGTATGGACTTTCAAATATAAAGAAGCTAAGAAAATTTTCCTATGCACTACAAGTATTTCCATATTCAGATAGTTTTGCTTAAGTACATGTCTTTGTAATTACCAGTCTTTTCATGTTGCCTGCAATGATTTCCGTGGTTTTGTGAGACTAGGTATGTACTTACTAAGCTTTGCTTATAGTTGCATTTCCTTATACTGCAGATAGAGGATAAGAAAAGATTTAAGTGACGGGAGGCAGCAGGAGCAATGTTCGATGTGTGTGGCGGCGGAACAGCGGATTAGAATTAATAGATAAATACAAAACATTGTTTAGTATTAATCATATCTGTTATATTAGTTTGCTTCTGCATCTTTTTGTTTGAACAAGTTTCTATTAATTACGAATAGTAACAAGAATATTCCATTTTAAGAATTTATCTATTGGATTTTCTACCAATAATTTAATAATGATAAGGTATAAGTAACACCCCCTATTAGTAAGGAGGAGGGTCGTTACACCCAACATCCTTTGATTGCATTCTCCATTTGGAAGAAAATTCCTGCAAATATGCCGTAGTTAGGGATCGAACCGTGGGTCCCTGGGTCACAATCCGGATGTCCTACCATTGTGAGGTTGTTATATCATTGGGAAAAGGGCTTAGTTATACATTCTGAAATCGGTTGGACCTTTTTACAAAAATGCCAATTAAAAAGTCACAGTCTAACCTTTCTTATCCGTGGTTGATTCTTTCTTCTTCCTCTCCCCTTTTTGTGCTTTCCCTAACCCTAGATTTTTCTTCCAAATTGGCATTCACCATCCTCAAAACTTTCATCGCACATCGTGGTCGTTGAACATCCTTGTAGCCAGTGCCATCATCGTCATGCTACCATCGTCGCATCGCCGACACCCAACAGCGAAGACCCTTCGATTTAAGGTGGAGTTTTCTTGCTTTATTCCTTCACCTTCGTGCATGATTAACATACAGGTGTAGCTCCCATTCAAGGAAATATATGTTGTGCTTGTTGAACTAAATTACTTGAGTAATGCCTCCACTTACATTTGATTTTGATTTCAATTCACAGCATCTTTCCGCTGGATTAGGAGATAGATTAAATCTTTATTTCCAATGTTGATTACTGTTGCAAGTCATATTAGGGTTTATGATAATAAGTAAATAATGGTTTCAGTATATGTTAGAAATAAAAAACTGTAAATTGTAGGATTGTTGAGAGCGCTAGAGGGGGTTGAATAGTGCTATCGGTAGAGTTTTCGAATTTCATAAAGTTGTACGTGAATTTTTGCGATCAGTTATAAATGCAGTGGAAAATAAAACTATAATGAAAAGGACAGGGGTGTTTTACTTGGTTCACAGTCATAGGCTGCTACTCTAAGACTAACGATCTATTGATCGTTTACGTTGGACAATCAACTAAATAACTCCCCTCTTACGAAAGAGAGTTAGCGATTATAAAAATATCAGAACGGTAATAACGATATCACCCTTAGAATTTAAGTAAGAATTTTTAGAGTTTACCGAAGTAATGAAGATGTAGCTTTCTCGTGTAGCACTTCGGCATTACGATGATATTCCTGGTTGATGCTTTGCGTGCAGACGATCGTCGGTTGTCTCTGGAATGATGTTCTAAGGGGTCTCCCTCAAGGCTCTTTTATTGGGCTTTCTAGGCGCATGGAAGCTTTTTTGGGCGCCTGGAAGTCTTTTCAGGCGCCTCCACGCTGTCCGTCGATCCACTATCAATGCTGCTGACTTGGCACTTCCAGGCGTCTGTATCCCTTTCCGGGCACCTGTATGTTGACGTAGAGGTTCTGGATAAAATTTGAGTTCCACAACGCTTATCCAAATCTGGGCGCCTAGAACCATTCCGGGTGCCTGGAAGTTGAGGTGTCCCAACCACTGGAACTCTGCTACCTCACTGCTTCGCTGACCCCATTCCGCTGACGTCTAATCGCCTGAAACCAATCCGAGCGCTTGGACTCCAATCGCCTAGACTCTGATCACCTGGATCCAAATAAGGGTGTCCGGAACCAAAGTTCTCACCCCTCCTTTCTTGCATTACAAGTTAACACAAAACCAAAAGTAACAGGAAAAGATAACAGTTTTACAACTGTTATTGGTCTTGACTTCGGATCTCCAGTAAGATCGTGGGTCAGACTGATGCCTACTGTTCCCATACTGGGAACGCGTCGTTACCCACTCCACTTAGGAGAATTTATCTATTTACAAACAAGTCCTCCAAACTTGTTGGACTTTCTGCTTAGTTTCGATCCTCGACCCCAAAGATTTCCTGCTAGACATCTGGTCTACTTGACCTGCCAGATTCCACTATCAGACGTCTGGTCCACCTGACCTGCCTGAACTTTCACTTGGTGCACTTGATCTGCCAAGACTTCTTGCCTAGTCCTCCACGCCAGAACTTCCACTGCTTGGCCTCCAACTAGGACTTCCACTGCCTAACTTCTAGCCAGGACTTCTATGCCAAGTTTCCACTAGGACTTGCATGTGTCTAACCTCAACTAGGAGTTTTCTATGCTCCCTGCATACTTAGATCAGCTCATTAGTAATCACCACACACTTAACTTGAACCTCTTGTCATTATCAAAACTAAGATTTGATTGTCTGGCGCTCACTCAACTAAATTTTCTGTGAGTCTCGGCAGTTAAAGTCAGTCAACTGATAGTCCATTAGTTGACTGAGCAGTCGACTGCTCAGTCCATCTGTCGACTGATGCGCGGACATTTGTTCACTTACTTTTGTACTATACTCAAATTTTCTAAATTTGTACTCGATCTCAGTCGAATTATACTGAATTTTTTAAAATGTATACTGAAAATTTACTATTTTGTACTAAGAGTACTCTTGTTCTTGGTATGAAATTTGTACACTTGCTTTTATACTATACTTAAATTTTCTAAATTTATACTCGATCTCAGTCGATTTGTATTGGATTTCTCAAAATGTGTACTGAAATTTCTCTGTTTTGTACCGAGAAAACATTATCATGTTTTCAGCAAGTATATTTACATATGTTTTCAGCAGGTATACATCCAATTTCTAGATTTCGAACTACATATCATTACCATACACTACATTACAACAAAACAATTCCAACATATGTTTTCAACAGGTATACATCCAATTTCCAGATGGTGGAACTACATATCATTATCATGCACTACATTAACAACAAAACAATTCCAACATATATTTTCAGCAGGTATACATCAAATTTTCAGATTTCAAACTACATATCATTACCATGCACTACATTAACAACAAAACAAGAGGAAATTAGAGAAAACTCCCCAAACAATTCAATTCCAACATATGTTTTCAGTAGGTATAAGAGGTCCCCAGGTATAACTATACAGAACTTAAATATGTTTTACACCATAAATCATAATCACATGGGATTAGTGAAGATTACTGTTTCATAATTCCATTTTCATCCGATAAAATAATGGCTGCCATGTGTGCTCGATAAGTGTCCATTTGCATCTCTTTGTCATATTTCCACATCTCATCATTGTCATGCATTAGGCACTCGATCCATAAACAGGTGAAAATGCCACAGTCGATGGTCGAACCTTGATGACGACACTTTGTCTTAGTTACTGTGGAAGCCCAAGTAATGCATCATGTATCCAGCTAAAAATCGTGTCTGCAAATATTGGTTAGGGTATAGAAGATTTAAGAGTAATTGGAATACAAATGATGAAACTCACATAAACTTTTGCCGTTCCAAAAGAAGCTGATTAGGCTTTGAGTTCATCATCTGGAATTGACCATTTGTTGCTGAATAGAGTAAGAGAAACCAATGTCATCTATAGTTCAAGGGGAAAATCATATATTTGCATCTTTTTAATAAATTTTCATTCAAATCTTGCAAGTGGTTTCTTGTTATAGAAGTCAATTTTCCAACAAAATCCTCATACTCATTTCGCAGCAGCCTTGTTTTCCTGTGTCGTTCTAGTTTATCAAACACTTCACCCTACATGTAGTAATAGTAGGTCATAATTCTCATTTTAAACAATTAAAGAAATCAATTGTAAGTCAAAGAACAACAAAACCTGAATGCCCGTGTCCATGCCGAAAATTTCTAACCCTTTCTTAAGACTTTGTTTTTTCATTATTCTCATGTAACAATTAATAATTTCTGATCTAACTGGATTACGAAATAAGAATTCATAAAATTCCAACCCGCCAAGTACCACAATATCTTCCTCCTACACGTCATCACTACAAAAATACGAAAATATATTTTAACACTATAAAGAAATAATGTTTCAAATAAAGGAACTATATACAAGATTAACATACTTCAACTTATCTCGAGAAAGATACTCTATTATCATTTTTCACTCTTCATCTGTTGCTTCTTCGTGTCCACAAAAATTTGCATTTTCTCTATATTCATTCATCACATCCTCAGCAGTATTCCTTGCAATTTTAGCAACATCTATATTGGTGTCACCCTATATAGGAGATAAATTTAGGAACATAAGAAAAATATGAAAACATGGGTAGCAACCAATGAAAAAAATTGACTTTATTTTACTGATTCCAGCACTACTGTGTCAACCTCTTTACCCCCCTTCCTCGTACGCTTCAGCGAAGTACCAACCATGCTCGCTGACTCACTTTCATCATCAGTCCCCTGCATAAAATGTTCTGCTGATTTACCCTTATTCTTCTCCACAAGCTCATATTGTTGCTCACCACCGATATCTTTTGTTATTGGTCCACTATTCCACCAACTGGTAGCATCAATGATTCCACATCATTTTACACATTGTAGGACCTGAAAAAATTACAAGATTCTTGTAGTAACTATGTTGTCAAATTCATTTAAAAAACTATTTAATTATTCATAATATTACTGAAATACTTCCTCGCGTTTGATGAAACAGTTTCTCTTCATCTGAAAATGGTACAATAGATAACACCTGTTCACAATTAAAAATGAATGGTTACTTCAATTCATCATATTTGAGTATGTCTACCATAAAATAAGAACTCACCTTAGTATTGTCAATGGACTTCAATAATCTCTCGGCTAAATTAGGTTTTTTAGGAATCTTACTCTCACTCCAACGGAACAATCGGGGAAAAGTATGTAGAGAACGTATAACTCCAAGAGAAGGAATTCTTTCATGTAACCATGCCTAAATAAATAAATTTATTAATATATAAACATAATAAAAGCATACTAAAAACACTCACCATCAAAGTAACAATTGAACCATCTAAATACTTCTTTCTTCAAACATTTTCTTCACCCATTCCAATATATTTTGAAATTTATTTGATCAAAAATCTGTATACCGCATCTCCCCATGAATAATCAAAGAAAGTCGTCAAGTCATCAATGTATGGCATAATGAATCGAGGTGTTGAGTAGTTATCAATTGGGAAAATGATGCAGTTAAACACAAAGATAATAAACATCTTCACAAAATCATCAACATCAGAGTCATTCTCTGACCCAGCTAAAGAAGAAAGTCTCTCATAGATCATTGCCAGCTTTTCCTGAGAAATGTTAAATGACAAATTGAGACTCCATATTGACATCTAGATCAACTGGTTGCCATGCATAACACAAGCCAAGAACAATAGAAAACTCTGGCGATATAAAGGGAACAACAATATTTTCACCAAACACAAATGAACGAGATTACAACTCAAATCTTTTTAAAATTAGATCAACTCTAGAACTGCTGATGGATAATTTGGGCATTTTAAGTCAAATACCAAGTGGAGTGTTTTCAATACTCTTTTTTTTGCTTATCATTCATTTTCGAGCCGATTTCATCCATGGCAGCTCTGAAAAATGTTGGGGAACAACGCAACTGAGCTTTTTGGCCTTTCTTATCCTTCTTAGCTTCTTTGGTACTCTTAAGCTGAGTTGCTTCTTTGCTACTGTTAACCATCTTTGTTTCTTTATAACACTTAATCTCCTTCCTTCCCACCTGAAAATATGATTTCTTGATCGATTTTTATTATCATTTCTACACCGAAACATAAAATAAAATATCCAACACAAATTTAGCATTCATACCATAAAGTAAACATTTGCCTACTTACAAAAAAATAAACATCCAATTTAATATAAGCATTCAGACAATAAGAACATGAATAATTCTTTTTACCAAATGGAATTTTAACTCCCCACCTCTTGATCCTATACTAATGGAACTCATTTTTCACATTAATCTAGTAAAAATATAACTATATCTTGAGAGAAATATATCTTAATTTTGATTTTGTAATTCAAATTCCACACAATACTTTTGTAACTCACGCAACAATTAAGGAGCCATAAGAAGCAATCAATTCAAAGCTAATTGTACTGTAAATATGTTCTTGATATCACAGCTACTAATGCTTTGATCGTACAAGCCATAAGAAGCACCCAATTCAAGCTCCTTTGAATGTTTTGGAGGAAAAACATTGTTGCAAGGTACCTTATCCTAGTAACCATATCTCATGTTTCTATCTAATCAAATAATACGTACGGGATGTATGTAAGAAATTCAAGAAACTTACTATTTTTGGTGGTAATGTATGTTCTCACTTCAGTCTTCTTGACGAGAATAAGAAAATGGCAGGTAATTAGGGTTGCCGAGACAAGAACCTGCCGGGAAGACACCTTCCGGGAGACGGAGAGAAAGGAAGAGACAGAAACAAAGGAGGAGAAGAGAAGAAGACACCTGCCAAGAACAAAGGGGAGAGGAGGCCGAGAAGAAGAAAATAGTTGGTATCGCGTCGTGGCTAGTGAACAGGGAGAGCGAGGGAGACGGAGAGAAAGGAAGAGGGGAAGAGACGGGAAGGGGAGAAGAGGAGAGAGGGAAGGGCCAACTTGGTAATTTTGTGTATTGGGGAGTTGAAACTAACACTTGAGGAGTGCATGCAAATAAAATCATGGGTGGGGACTGAGCGCAAAGGTAAGTTTCGGTTTGGGAAGTTTTCTCCAATTTACTCTTATTATAACACTTATAATTATAATTACTATAATTAATTTTGATGGTATAATACATATAGCTAAAATTAATATATATATATATATATATATATAGTAATTTTGATATAAATAATTTTAATCAAACTTTAAAAAACTATTTTAATATAGTATATTTTATATGTAATAATTTTAATTAAATTTTAACAATTTTAACTTGGACAAAACCTACTACAATAATACTGAAAGGTATATTTTCAAGATAATAGATATTTTTATTTTAAAAAAAAAAAAAGCCGTCTTTTTATTGATAATAAAAATGAGAAATGGTAGTGCATGAAAATGAAACATGAAATTCCAACATGACACATTATAAGCTTGGGTCTCACCTCTGCTAAAATTTTATGCTGCATTTTAATGCAGTCTATCATTTTTCAATAAAAATAAGAGGTATTTTTGAATTTTCTCTTTAATTTACAATAAACTTTTATACAAAATACTTATTAAAATTAAGTAATAAGAATTTTTAATATATTAAAAATTATAAATTTATAATATTAAAATTTTCAATAAATTGTATTAGTTTATATATTTACAAAGAATATAATTACCTAATGCAACAAAAAATAAAATAAAAAATTAAAATTTACTAAATAAAATGTATATTTTTTATTAGAAAAAATATAGTCAAATCAATGTCATCAATATAATATATCTATTTTAAAGTACTATTTATTATTTACACACTTAAATTATTATAATTATAAGTGCTATCAAATTGTATTTTTCTAATTCTTATCAAATTATATAACTGTATTGTATGTTACTATTAAGTTTGTGTATGAACAAAAAGTACTCTTTTACCGACTAAATATAATTTTAGGATACCCCTTTAACTGTATTTAATGTTTAAAAATATTTATTGACATAAAATATAAAATAATATAATAAATTATATTACAAAAGTAAAATAAAAATAATTTTAAAATATTATTTAATAAATTTAAAATAATAATGCACTCATCAAATTTGGTAAAGAAAATCAAGAGAATACTAGATTGAAAAATTTATAATAAATGACCCCCACGGGCGGGGTCAGCTGGTCAGGGCATGGGTGCTTAAGCATGAGGTGGGTGGTTCGAGGGCTCATGGTTGCATTTGCGATAACATCAATCTGTGCCATGTTTCCAAATCCCTCGGCCACCGATGCCCTGGTCAGTCCCGCATTCACCGTGATTTACCTCTCCACAGATGGTCGGGGCCGATCGTGGGACCGCTAGGTTGGCGGATTCCAACCTTTTGCAGCACAAGAATATTAGATTGAAACCTTCTCCGTCATCGGGGCGGCCGGC
>NC_133871.1:1624277-1650199 GCF_044706935.1 Curcuma longa
CCTTGGCGGTTAGTCCAATCAGAAGCGCACCGGCGTGGCCACTCCGACGCTCAAGTCAGGCAACGAGCAATGAAGTGTGTATTCTGAAAAAATTTAGAGAGTTCATTGTCATACCTGTGGAGTTTATATAGGGGTGGCGGGGCGATATTTTAGGATTTCGGCATCTGTGATTGGCTATCGATCCGCTATTGATGTAGTAAGGATAATCTCTGAGGATTTTTGGTTATCTAATGGCTCGGCTTTGTAGATCTTCATCTAACGGTTCTGCCCCGCGCGAGGTGTTTTCCTTGGATGATTGGGATTAGGCTGGGCCAAGTAAGGGACTTGGTCTATGTTCTCATTCTCGTAGATGAGCTACCAATTTCGGTGGGAAGGTTGACGTGGTACTCTGTTGATATACTACATTCCACAGACGGATGTTGGGAGTGGCCGGATTGGGGAGGCGCGCCTAGGAGGCATGTGTACTGACGGCCTTACTTTAGTTGGGAGATCTCCGTAGAGCTGTCTGGAAGTCCTGGCTGGGATCTTGCCCAGAGGTGGGCGTGTGCAGCCAGGACTTTGCCCTGAGGTAAGCATATGATACCCTGATCCCATCGTGAGATGGGCCTACAAGGTTAGGACCTTGCTCTGAGGCAGGCATGTGATGCTGGTACCTTGCCTTGAGATAGGCATGTGATGCCGGTACTTTAGCTTGAGATAGGCACGCAATGTCGGTACCTTGTCTGGAGGTAGGCTTGTGATGCCGATACATTACCTTGAGGTAGGCATGTGATGCCGGTACCCTATCTTGAGGTAGGCACGCGATACCGGTACCTTGTCCGGAGGTAAGTCTGTGATGTCGGTACCTTGCCTTGAGGTAGGCGTGTGATGCCGGTACCTTATCTTGAGGTAGGCATGCAATACCGGTACCTTGTCCGGAGGTAAGCCTGTGATGCCGGTATCTTGCCTTGAGGTAGGCCTGTGATGCCGGTACCTCGTCAGGAAGTAGACCTGTGATGCCGGTACCTCGTCAGGAGGTAGGCCTACGATGCTTTTACCCTGTCCGGAGGTAGGCATGCGATGCCTTTACCTTGTCCGGAAGTAGGCAGGCGATGCGATTATGAAGCTGGTTATGAGGTGGTGCATTATCATTAAGGAATGACCATCCATTTAGCGAAGAACTTGTCTTGTATCCCCAAGTATGTGTTGTTCCCTTGATGAGGTTTACGTTTTGCTTGGTTGTCGTTTGGTGTGAGGATGGGGTATCCGTGCGAGAGCTCAGACCTTTTGTGTGGTCTACACTTGCTGTGCCAATAGGGGAGCTCATTTCTTAGGGAGATTGATATTCCCTACATTTCCCTTGGTTTCTAGAAAATGTTTCCCCGTGCCTATTTTGGGCTTCTTGTCCTTCCTTTATGCCACGTGTTCCATTGTCGCCGGGGACTTTTTTGCGCCGGATCAATTAACATTCCATATGAAGTTAATGAGTTTAGGGATGTAAAGTTGATCTATCTAAATTAAAAGGGCATAAATAATTATCGTTTTCATCAAAAGATGTCTATCTAAAAAAAATATATCATAAAGATATATACTCTATCGTATTCAACATACTTATTCCAATGTTATTACACTTACGTAGAAAGGTGGAATCCGTCATCTCAACGGTTCCACATAGTCGATCCTACGACCATCTATGAGGAGGTAAATCAAAAAGCTGTAATTAATCATGGAGGAGGGCTTCCAATGTTATTACAACAACTATAGTATAGTTGTTATACGTATAAAAATAAATTTATTTAATTTGGTCATCGTTAGTTGCTATCCTGATAGGGGACGATGGAGATGACAGCGAGGGCAGATGAAAAGAGGAGGAGGGCAATGGTGACGACGGAAGCCATGAGCAGAAAGAAGAGAAGAGAGAAGCTTAGGGGGATTTGATTTGGTCATTTTTTATTTTTATTTTTTTATTTTTTAAAAAATTACTGTTTGCTTTGTGTTTTGCAATTTCATTCTCTAGAAAATGAGAAATTATTTTTTTTAAAATAAAAAATGATAAAATATCATTGAGAATAGAAACTGCGGTTGAGAAATAGAAAACATAGCTACAGTAACACCGCACACCTCCAAATTTCTCCCCGGTGGCATAACCTCATTGCACAATTTTTTTTTTTTCCTCGAGTTAAGAATTGTAATTTCGACCCCCAACAACTTAAGCATCTTCACATCGGCCTCCACAAATCTGGCGCCTTCGGTGGGAACCGCGGCACCGGTACTAAAAATCAGACTTTTCTTCTGTGTGTCATAAAGCAGAGAAGAAAGAAGGCCTTGCGCTGAAATAACCCTCTTCGTGAATTCTCCAAGCATTAAAAATAGAAAAAAATTTTCAAACCAAATGCCCCCTTAGATTTTTGTGACAAAAATCTATGAAAAATTCATTGTAAAAAATTTTATGATGACTTTTGTAATAAATATTTTTTCGTTGCTAATAGGTCATCGTAAGTATTTGCAACGAAAAAATAAAAATTCATCGTAAAATTTATGATGAAAAAATTTTTATTACCAAATTCGTCGCAAATCTATGACGAAAACTATTTTAATCACAAATGAGCGACGAAAATAGTTTTCATCGCAAATTTTCGATGAAATCAATTTTCGTTGTTGATGAGCGACGAAAATAGTTTTTGTTGTAAATTTATGACAAAAATAATTTTCATCGCAGATTTATAGATTTTGCAACTAATATTTTTGTTATAAAATTTGTCGCACGACAATCATATTTTTTTTCTACACATCATGTTTGCATTTCGAAAACATCATATACATACATATCAAATCATCTTTAGATCTACGTACTCATCCATCATCCACATACAAACCTATAAATATCAACATACTCATTTATCATCGTCGTACAAACATGTAAATATCAACATTATAAGTATCACAACAAAGTTCTTACAACAAACATCATAACAAACTATATGTCCTATACATCAATTTTGATACATCATAGACAAATAAAATCCAAAACAAAATTAAACTAATAAATCATCATCAAAAGATCCCATAACATTGTTCAAGTTGATCCCATTAACATTGTTCAAATCAATCCCATAACATCGTAACAAACTATAAGTAAAATATCTTTTTCTTTTTCATCTTCTTGATCTTCTTTTCCTACATAACAAAACAAACAAACAAACAAAAAGTAAGATAGTTAAGATGAAAATACAGAAAATAATACTCTAATGCAAAACTAATATAAACACTCAACAAAAATAGAAACATAATTAATTATTGCTAAACTGGTAAAATAATAACTAATATTAAAGTAACTACTATTGTAGATAAATAACATAAACTAGGAGTTAAATAATCAATGTTGTAGATATATACCTAAAGAGGTGAACAAAGATGCAGGGTCTCCAACTACTTTAAGTCCACGCCAAATAGAGACTTGCACAAATAATATAACGAAGTCAATAATCAAATATAAAGATGCACAAATAAATATTGGACACAAACATAAGATATGACAAAGGTAGTGGAATTTATCTTATCAATACAAGCACACTACATTTTATAAAATGATGTTCTCTGATTTGTTAAGGCTTAAAATTAACAATCTCATAAGTATGTAGCAACTAATTAAGCATTACTAAATTTTTCCATCCTCATCAATCCTCCAATTTACATAAGTTTAAACCTAAAAGAAAGTCCACATTGTAATAACCATTGGCATAGTCGTCATAGACATCATCTTGCAAAATCGAGCAAGCAAAAAAAAAATAGAGCTCATAGCCAGCCAAGCTCAGCACCGAGGCTAAGCTCGTGGTCGGACGAAGTCGCGACCGGAGCTGAGCATGCAGCCAGCCTCGCTTGTAGGCTGCGATGGCGCTCAAGCTAAATTAAATAAAAAATAAACTTTTTTATAAAAGAAAAAGAAATCATAAGTTGTACAACTATAGAAATACGTACATATAATGATCTGTTATTTTATTCAACTAAAATGGTTTTTTAATTTACCTTTCGAACCATGTCCGGCTGAATCTGAGGAGCCTATTCCATATAAACATGTGGAACATGTGAGATGATTGACCAATCTTCACCTGTCTCCCTTTCGCATCTACTTTTCAGTTGTGGGCAATCAACAATCCATAATCTTTCCAACATATGTAGATTCTTCAAAACCTCTGGCACCTTTTCTAACCGTGGGCAGTCCACGATTGATAGTAAACGAAGATATTTGAGATGCTGCAGCCAGTCAGGCAAGATATTAATGGAACGTATGTTTAGCTGTTGTAACACACTGATTACTGGTGCTGCTGTCATCAACGACTCCAATTCATCACAACAACAAATACTTAATCTTCGGCTTGCTCTGTACTCAATCATGAAATTATCGGTAACATGATAGCCACATACAGACAATTCTTCGAGCGTTTGTAAGTTTTGTAGTTGCCCATGTAAATTGACATTGCGGTGACAAATCTCTATTTGGAACTTATCTACTGAATTCAAGATATATACGAGTTCTTCCGGCTGTAATTTTACACTTGGACAATCTGAGAGCTGTAGAAAACAAAGAGAACTGAGACGCCCCACTTCCGACGGGAAGGATTCCAAATTATCACAACTTTGAATGGTCAATGAACGAAGCATTTTTAAGTGTTGCATTTCATCCCCAGGAAGAGATTGGAGTTGTCTCAATTTTGTAATTCGTAATTCTGTCAAGGATGTGAGGTTTCTGAGGCAGCCAATTGGAAGGGATGTGAGGTGCACATGCCCATGCCCACCCTCCACTTTGAGAACAGAAAGAGAAGTTAGCCCTCCGATACATGAGAGTATGCTCTTATTGCAGTCTGATATCTCAAGGTGTTGGATTGTAGGAAGCCACGGCATAGTTTCTAATTTTTCACAATCAATAATAATCAGACTTTGCAGTTTAGGGAAACACATCATCATGAGAGTTTGACCATTTCTGTAAATCATCCATCCCAATCAAGATGAGTTCTTGAAGGGAAGGAAAGCCTCCGTTACCATGGAACTCATCACCCATGTCCGTAATGCCAACCACATTTTTTAAGTGAAGCTTCTTAAGAAACTGCAGATTTCCAAATGGAGGAATATTCTCAATACCATAGCAGCCTTCAAGGCTAACTTCAACCAAATTTGGCAACTGTGACTCCATCAACCATGCTGGAAATTGTGGGCTAACATAATTGCATATGGTCAACTTCTTTAAGCTCATATTAGGACAGAGATCATCCAACATGTCATTTATTGGCGATCCATTGAACTCTAGCTGTAGTTCACTAAGATCTTTATTCTTCAAGATTTTTCTTCCACCACAAGAATAATTCTGAAAATCTTTGGAAAATTTAATTTTCATTTTTCCACGAAGCTTCAAATCCTCAAGCTCTATAATTGAGCATGTGTCAGTTTTGTCACCAGCAATAAAGAGAGGTAAACTTCGAAGATTAGTTAGTCGAAATAATCCACAAGGCATGTGTGTCAATCTAATATCATTTTGTATATCAAGATCCCGAAGGTTTTGCATCTTCCCTAACTCTTTTGGTAGCTTTTGAAGTGCCTCATTGAAACTGAGATTGAGATATTGTAAATTGCAGAGAAGGGTTATGGAGTCGGGCAGAACTTCAATTTTATTCTTAGATAAGTTGAGGTACCTCAAATGTATCAGATTTTCTATTGATGTTGGCACTTCCAAGATGCCACCGTGAGTTAAATCTAACGCCCGCAAAAATTTCAGTTCTGAGAAGACTTCAAGCAGATTCATACTCAAACCTGAATTGAAACTTGAAAATGCATACCGGGGCTTAAAGGTCATAAAGGTGCGCAAGTACAATGGTTTCTTATCTAAGACCACCTGAGTCATGTTTGGAAACTTTCTTTGATCTATTTGCAAATGATATGTTCGTTTTCCAATAACTTCCACTGAGTCTTGATCAGAATTCCAATATACATCTGCAGATACTGATCGTGCCAGATCATGCATCAAATCATGCATCCTGCACTTGGTTACATGACTATCTTCTTCAAAATCATGGGAAGGTGCCAAGAGAAAGAATGACCCCATTACTAAATCATCAAAGACACGTTTACCCACTGTTTCAGCATCAAAATTTCCTTCTGAACGTATGAAACCATTTGCTATCCACAGTTGTATCAGTAAATCCCTTTCCATAGTATAATTTTTTGAGAATAGGGAAGCAAATGCAAAACACTTCTTTGACCGTGGAGGGAGAGTGTCATAGCTCAACTTTAATACAGCTAACACTTTATCTTCCTCATTTTCCGACTGCCATATTTCACTGTTCAATACCGAGGACCAGTAAGTTTCATCTCGAGTGCTACGGAGCATGCTACCAAGAGATATAGCAGCCAAGGGAACACCGCCACATTTCTCAATAATCTCTTCACCAATTTTCATCAAGTTTTGATCCGCTGCTTGATCTCCAAATGCAAATTGTTGAAACAAGGACAAACAATCATCTCGGGACAACTGTTGTATTTGATGGGTGGTATTGGATGAGTCCATAATCAAAGAGACCTGCTGGCTACGGGTTGTCACCAAAATTTTGCTTCCTCTCGCCCCACATGTTAAGGCTGCTTTCAGTACACCCCACTTTAATGGATCTTCATTCCATACATCATCTAGCACGAGCAGAAATTTCTTCCCAGATAATGCTTTTTCTAGCTTCTGCCTCACTAAATCTATTTGTGAGATGTTGACTGGTGCATCAGTAGCCAGTTCTAAAACAGCCTTCATTATCTTTGCAGGATCAAATTCAGCCCCAACAGGAGTCCACATTCTTGAACTTTCAAAATGAGCTTTCACCTTCTCATCATTGAAAACATGCTGAGCAAGTGTAGTCTTCCCGAGGCCACCCATCCCAACGATGGCGATGACCTTCACTGTGCCATGATTGCTTTCATCATCATCATTCTTTGTTAACATGTCGACAATCTTATTCTTCTCTGGATCTCTCCCTATAACAACAAAGCTATTGAGGGAGTGGGTCTCTGATCTGTAGGGACTTGGTTGCGATGTGGGGATACTGCCTTGTTCTTGTAACAAATTGGAAAGAACAGACTTTTGCAGCAAAATAGAATCCAGACTTTCTGTTATAGCTTTTATCATGCCACCTACCCTACTCTTAAACACAACTTGATTATCAACTGAGAAGAAATCACGCACCGGCCTTAAAAAAGTAGTATTTGATCTCTGCTTCTTCTGGAAGACTTTGGTGTCATAGTAATCCACAACATCCTCGAGATCGTAGGCCAAGTATTTGAGCTTCTTCAGCAAGTCCTTCACAGTATCATCATTAAAAGAGCGGGACTCGATGTGTTGGATCGCCTTGTCGATGATGACGGATGACTCCTTGAGCTTCTCCATCTTCCTTTTGGTACCAGTTATTGCCTTGATTTTCTCGTCGAGATGGAGGAGATCTGCCGCCACAAAGCGTGCTGTAGCTACCAAAGCTCCTTCCATAGCTCCGGATCGATGAAGAAGGATGCAGAAGTTGTTTGGTGTGGATCTGGCTAACAATAGCTTTGGAGAAGAAACAAGAAGCAACAATTTGCAGGGCGACGACTTTGAAGCCTTCATTTTTTTTTTTTTATAAATGGGTTGGGTCTCCGATAAGATTGTTTATAAATTACAGTTCACCATGACAGTGAGTGGGTATTAATTAAATCTAAGTCGCTAACGCCACAACCCACAGGCCACAAATTTCTAAGAGTTGTATTAAAAAAATTAAATTTGTTTTCAAAGGGATTAAATAATACTTTTTAAAATATTAAAAAGTGATGATCGCTGTGCTGAGAGAAGATGTGGAGCCCATCGAATCGTATGACACATATCATGTATCCATTGTCTTATGCAATAAATGAAATCTACCGTCTCAACGATCCACACAATCAATCTCATAATCATCAATGAGAAGATAAATTAAAAAACTATAATTGATCATAACAAAAAAATATAACAAAGAAAAATATTACTTAGATTCGTCAAAATTCAAACTCTTATCCTCAATTTTAACAATTTTAACTTTGACAAGACCTACTACAATAATATTGAATAGTATATTGTCAAGATAGTAGATATTTTTATTTTTTAAAAAAATAAGATATCTTTTTGTTGATGATAAAAATAAGAGGTATTTTTGAATTTTCTCTTTCATTTACAATAAACTTTTATACAAAATACTTATTAAAATTAAGTAATAATAATTTTAATATATTACAAATTAGTTTGTAAATTTTATAATATTAAAATTTTCAATAAATTGTATTAGTTTATATATTTACAAAGAATATAATTACCTAATGCAACAAAAAAAATAAAATAAAATATTAAAATTTACAAAATAAAATGTATATTTTTATTATATATAAAAAATATATTGATAAGTCAAATCTTATGCAAGACTAAAATCAATGTCATCGACATAATATATCTATTTTAAAGTACTATTTATTATTTACACACTTAAATTATTATTATTATTATTATTATTATTATAAGTGCTATCAAATTGTATTTTTCTAAGTCTTATCAAATTATATAATTGTATTGTATGCAAATACTATTCAATTACACGATACATTTTATTAAATTATATCCTAAGTGCTATTATCTTACTATTAAGTTTGTGTATGAACAAAAAGTACTCTTTTACCGACTAAATATAATTTTAGGATACCCCTTTAACTATATTTAATATTTAAAAACATTTATTGACATAAAATATATAATAATATAATAAATTATATTACAAAAGCAAAATAAAACTAATTTTAAAATATCATTTAATAAATTTAAAATAATAATGCACTCAACAAATTTGGTAAAGAAAATCAAGAGAAGACTAGATTGAAACCTTCACCGTCATTGGGGCGGCCGGCGGGAGAGAAGCCGGGCGTAGAGCAGTTGGTTCCAAGTATCCGGCAGCCCTGGCACGCACCAGTGGATGCAATCCGCGAACTTGGCCGGGTCTGCCTTCTGCTCCGGCGACAGCAACTTCCCCTGCTGCGTGGTGTACACCGATGCGTGGGCGTCCTTGCGCCGCGCCGACATGGCCGTGATGTCGACGAAGGTAACCGGCACGCGCGCAGTCGAGCCTGCCACCTTCCTCGCCACCTCCCACATCTTCGACGCGGTGGGCACTCCGGTCATGTTCCGGATCGGCTCCGTCTCCTTGGCACACTTGATCCCGTCGGAGTTGCCCCAGTCCGTGCTCCTGCGCCACCCCCGAGAAGATTAGTTGCAGAGAAGCTTGAGTCGACGAATTCCGACGAAGAGATGGATGATCACCGGCCATGGGCGGGGGACCTGCTCATGAAGAAGACGGCGGAGCTGTCGGGGTTCACGCTGCGATCCACCCAATCGAACACGGTCCTCAACGCCCTCTCGTAAGCTTCTTCTCTCCCAATCTCGTCATGCTCCGTCCAGTTCCCGGCTCCCGGCCGCCTGCTCGCAGACATTGAGATCTTGACGGTGAGAGAGTGGCAGTAGCTAAGAAGAGATCAAATCTGGCGCTAACTCACAGGACTTTCATCCGGGGATCGTTCATCCACCAGATGTAGGAGTTGAAGACGAGCACGTCGGCGCCCTTCCAGTGCGCCGCGTGCTTCTCCACCGCGTCGGGGTTGATGATCCTCACCGGGATGCTGTGGAACTCCGGCGCGTCGGAGTTCGACGCCACCAGGAACGGCGCCCAGTAGAACTCGATCGAGGCACGGTACTCCTACAGATCGGACAAGCAATTGGGGATCGGGGTTCCAGATCTGGAAAAAACAAAAACCTAATCGGCGGCAGTACCTTGATCGGGAAAATAAGGCGAGATCCGTCGACGATTCGGCTTCTCCTCCCCCGCGGCACCGCCGTCTGCATCAGGCACACCATCGACTCCCACTGGTTCCGGTTAATCGAGTCGCCGACGAACAGCATCCGCTTCCCCCGCAGCCACTCCAGCATCCGTCTCGCGTCGAATCTGAGGGTTTCACGAATTGGACTCGCGTCAGCTATAATCGAGCCAAGGAGGGCGGAAGATGTGATCTGATCTTTACCTAGGCAAGGAGCAGTTCTTGGGCTGCCACCGCCATTTCTGGTACTTGGACTCCGGCCGGCCGTTCTGCAAGCAGGAGACCTGCTTCGAGAGGAACTCGCAGCTGCGCTCCTGGTATGGGGGATAGCTATCGTCGAACACCCAGTCGCCATCGGAGAGATCGCAAGTCGCCGGCACGGAGACGTCGCCGGGGATGTAGTCTGCGGGGTAGAGAGCCCTGTAGCGCCACCAGGAGTACTCGGCCAAGCTCCGCATGTCCTCGCCGTACATGACGGCGGCGAGGAGGAATACGGCGAGGACCACGACAAGGATGGGGAGCTTGCCGCCTCTTCGGAGGTAGGATCCGGCGAGTCTGACCGCCGCCTGCAATGACTCCGCCGGCGAGCAGCAGAGGGATTTCCAGCTCATCTCGTCTGGTTGCTCGATCGGCGCCACGATTCTTGCTCTGGGTAGGCTATGGATCTCCGCCAACGTTTCCGCCGGCGAAATCCGGCCTTGGGAGCTCGATCATCTCGGGAAGATCATGGATTTGAGCTTCCAACGCACGGCTGCTGCTGCGAATTTAATTATAGGACACGAACAGGGGAAAGGAAGGAGGAACAGAGTAATTTTACTTTGCCCCTCCCATTTTTTGAAATTTCATACCAAAAATCAAATTGATAATTTTATGCAATTACATATGACGCCCTTGCTTAGAGTTTGTTTACTTGGAAGGAAAGAATAAGAGGGAAACAAGGGGCAATGCTCTTTTACTTGGATCACTAGGAAAGAAGAGGACCAAAATGAGTAAGATGCACAAAGAGATCTCTTATTACTCTTCTAAATGTTCCTAAACAATGATTCTCTTATTGTTCTTCTAAATATTTTATCACTGTATCGTACATGTGGAAGTTAATAAAGTCCCTCCGTCGTGATCAATCGTAGTTTCTCGATTTACCTTCTCACATATAATCATAAGAGACCGACCGTGTGGGACAACTAGGATGATAGATTCCATCTTTTTTGTAAAACAAAAGGGATAATAAAGTCATTTTGAAGATGACCGAGGACTTGAATAAGCTTAGGTTATTGAAACATCACCAATGGCTTCGAGCATCAACGAAGTCTTTAAGCTCAATGTTAAAGACGAGAGCTAAAACATAATTTTACCTCCTTCCACCTTGACTAGGGTTAAACTTTTATAAAACATGAAAGTAAATTTTCATAGCAAGGAAAAACAAATTACCAAACATAACTTTCACAAAATAGCTTTCCATTTTCTTGTAGAAGAAGATTGGACAAAGTGTAGCGACAAACACCAACCACTTTAGTTGGTCCAAGGTCTCATTTTTGTGCCAACTTGATGTAGATTCACACCAAATTTGAGAGAGATATAGTCGTCAACTACCCGAAAACTAGAGTTTACCTTTCGAAATCATATCATGTTTACTTGTGACAAAACAATCATCATAAAGGACCATACAGATGAGGAGTAAGAGGAAGGTTAAGGCGAGAAACTAAAACCCTGAACATGTTTTCACTGCACAAGTTCGCAATTATATAGCATCCAATGCTTAGAAGTTGGATCTTGATGCTGGAGAATGGTCTAGACTCGGGGAGTGTCTACAAGAACGCCTAGTGCGGTGACGACGTCGGCCATAAAGGGGCGAGAGGGAGCCTCTTCTTGAAGGCATAATGCAGCAACAGCAACTGCTTGGCTCAAGCCATTTGCTGGATAATCTTCCTTTAAGAGTGGATCAACTAGTTCTTTGAATCTCTTTTGATCTTTGAATTTTGGCGTCGCCTGTTGAAATACAAAATTAGAACAAACGATGAGTTGTAAACTAAGAACAGTTTGTCAGTCACTCTTTGATCCTAAATTTCCAGATGGTTTGAGGATTGCATACCCAAGAGACAAGAGTCTGTTCACTTGTTGGCTTCACCGTGTTAATTGCACTCCTCCCTGTGATTAGCTCGAGCAACACAACTCCGAAACTGTATACATCCGCCTTCGCTGTAAGTTCACCTGTTCTAGCATACTCAGGCGCACAGTACCCGTAAGTGCCCATCACGTTCGAAGAAACATGGATTTCATCTCCCATGGGATCCAGTTTTGCAAGACCAAAATCAGACAATTTTGCATTGAAATCTTCATCAAGTAGGATATTGGATGATTTGAGGTCGCGGTAGATCACAGGCGGGTTGGCCTCCTCGTGCAAATACTCTAGACCTCGAGCAGCATGATATGCTATTTTCATCCTGGTGTACCAGTTTAGAGGTTTCTGCTCCGGCGAGATATCTGTAAACAGAGTAAACTGGATCATCCTAATTTATTTATTTTCATCCATGGCCACTAGTTAAACTTCAGAAGATTAGAGAACAAGAATCGATACAATTACATGTAGCTGTCCACCACATTTTATCATGCTCAAGTTGGACTGCCCGCGAGGATTATAGCAAAACAGAGGATTATAGCAAAACTTTCCTACACATGGAATGACTAATGGAGAGGAACATCGAACTTCAGTACAGGTTATGACCTTCTAAAAGTAGAGCACACAACAGTTTAGAAAAAAGGTTGGATGAACGATATACGTGTTATCGATTCAACAGGCCAACAATATTAGGCAAAGGTATGAAATAAGCTACTTCTATCAGAATATTACCGAGCAGATGGTCTTCTAAGGAGCCCAAGGGCATGTATTCATACACCAAAAGTCTTTGAGCACCATCGGCGCAGTAGCCGATAAGCTTGACTAGATTTTCGTGATGGAGGAGACTAAGCATCATCACTTCGACAATGAATTCTTTGTTCCCTTGGAATCCATTCCTGTCAAGCTGCTTAACCGCCACCACCTAAACCCAAATGTATTAGATGATTCTGAATAACCTCTACACAACGTAACAGTGATCAAAGAAAGAGCAAGAATGGTCAGTTACCCATTTACCTGTCCAAGGTTCTCAAGGCGACCCTTATAAACTCTGCCGAATCCTCCTTCACCCAAAAGACATTCAGACCGGAAATTCTTGGTAGCCGCAGCCAGCTCACGGAATGTGAAATTTTGAGCTTCAATATTTCCATTTCCAGCATCTCTTGTTGTTGCTTCTGTGGAAGTCTGTGATGCAATATTACCATTTCCGGCATATTTTCGAGTTGCTTCTGTGGAATTTTGTGCCACATACTCTGCTCAATGAAAAACAAAACTCACCCACGCATTAGTATAGGGACAATCGAATGACATGAAAAACACAAAAAATGAACATGATATACCATACGCAAGCAACAACAATAATAATGATCAAGCCTTTATCCCATTAAGTGGAGTCGAATATATGAATTCTCCTATGTCATTTGGGTTCGATCCTCTACTGTATCCTCATCTACATTTAAATGAATTTTATGCACTTTTATCGTTGCTAATTAAGTCTTTTTTAGTCTTTCTTGCTCGATTAATATGTGTATTTATCACTGTGTTCCAGCAACCTAATGATATATCAATCAGTGGGGAATGAAGGAGAACTCACCAGGCTTTTTCCTGAGCTCATTTTCATCTGTTCCGCTTACAATGCGAGATTGTTCCTCCTTTGGGATCCTCTTCCTCGAGAAACAAGGAAAGCAACTCATTTCTCAATCTCCCACTATCTCTCCCTGTTCCTGCCAACCTCAAGTCTGCAGGCAAAACCCTAAATTTCCAGGATCGTCAATTAAGCAAACAACTTCAACCAAAAAGATCCAAAATTGTTCAGGCTTGCAGACGAAGAAATCCTTGGTAAGATCAGAACCTTCAACACAATTTGAAATTTCACCTACCACAGAGAGCACCACAACTAGACCAGCACGCCCCAAGGTCGGGCGGGCTTTAGGGAGCACAAACAGAAGGTCGAGCTCTGGCTGCAGGAGTGAGTCGGCTCGAGAAAGAGATCTCTTCTTCGGCGGTGAGCGGTGGCTCCTTAGGCAGCGACGGCTGCGAGTCGACGGCATACTTGAAGTGCTCCGGAGGCCGGACGTCGATCCAAATTTGGCCGGAAGACAATAGAGACGGGTTGAGAAGCCGTTGCCCTAATTTTGAAATTTTTTTGGTTAAAAATGGCAAACCTCGACGTCTCTCAGTTATGCGTCTCTCAGTTGTGCTTTTAGAATGCCCAAAATAGATAAATAAATAAATTTTTAAAAAAAACAAAAAAAAAAACTGAAAAAGTCACTCAGACATGGCCGTGATGTCGACGAAGGTAACCGGCACGTGCGCAGTCGAGCCTGTCACCTTCCTCGCCACCTCCCACATCTTCGACGCGGTGGGCACTCCGGTCATGTTCCGGATCGGCTCCGTCTCCTTGGCACACTTGATCCCGTCGGAGTTGCCCCAGTCCGTGCTCCTGCGCCACCCCCGAGAAGATTAGTTGCAGAGAAGCTTGAGTCGACGAATTCCGACGAAGAGATGGATGATCACCGGCCATGGGCGGGGGACCTGCTCATGAAGAAGACGGCGGAGCTGTCGGGGTTCACGCTGCGATCCACCCAATCGAACACGGTCCTCAACGCCCTCTCGTAAGCTTCTTCTCTCCCAATCTCGTCATGCTCCGTCCAGTTCCCGGCTCCCGGCCGCCTGGTCGCAGACATTGAGATCTTGACGGTGAGAGAGTGGCAGTAGCTAAGAAGAGATCAAATCTGGCGCTAACTCACAGGACTTTCATCCGGGGATCGTTCATCCACCAGATGTAGGAGTTGAAGACGAGCACGTCGGCGCCCTTCCAGTGCGCCGCGTGCTTCTCCACCGCGTCGGGGTTGATGATCCTCACCGGGATGCTGTGGAACTCCGGCGCGTCGGAGTTCGACGCCACCAGGAACGGCGCCCAGTAGAACTCGATCGAGGCACGGTACTCCTACAGATCGGACAAGCAATTGGGGATCGGGGTTCCAGATCTGGAAAAAAAAAGCCTAATCGGCGGCAGTACCTTGATCGGGAAAATAAGGCGAGATCCGTCGACGATTCGGCTTCTCCTCCCCCGCGGCACCGCCGTCTGCATCAGGCACACCATCGACTCCCACTGGTTCCGGTTAATCGAGTCGCCGACGAACAGCATCCGCTTCCCCCGCAGCCACTCCAGCATCCGTCTCGCGTCGAATCTGAGGGTTTCACGAATTGGACTCGCGTCAGCTACAATCGAGCCAAGGAGGGCGGAAGATGTGATCTGATGTTTACCTAGGCAAGGAGCAGTTCTTGGGCTGCCACCGCCATTTCTGGTACTTGGACTCCGGCCGGCCGTTCTGCAAGCAGGAGACCTGCTTCGAGAGGAACTCGCAGCTGCGCTCCTGGTATGGGGGATAGCTATCGTCGAACACCCAGTCTCCATCGAAGAGATCGCAAGTCGCCGGCACGGAGACGTCGCCGGGGATGTAGTCTGCGGGGTAGAGGGCCCTGTAGCGCCACCAGGAGTACTCGGCCAAGCTCCGCATGTCCTCGCCGTACATGACGGCGGCGAGTAGGAATACGGCGACGACCACGACAAGGATGGGAAGCTTTCCGCCTCTTCTGAGGTAGGATCCGGCGAGTCTGGCCGCCGCCTGCAATGACTCCGCCGGCGAGCAGCAGAGGGATTTCCAGCTCATCTCGTCTGGTTGCTCGATCGGCGCCACGATTCTTGCTCTGGGTAGGCTATGGATCTCCGCCAACGTTTCCGCCGGCAAAATCCGGCCCTGGGAGCTCGAAATATTATCTCCTTCCACCTTGACTATGGTTAAACTTTTATAAAACATAAAAGCAAATTTTCATAGCAAGGAAAAACATATTACCAAACATAACTTTCACAAAATAGCTTTCCATTTTCTTGTAGAAGACGATTGGACAAAGTGTAGCAACAAACACCAACCACTTTAGTTGGTCCAAGGTCTCATTTGTGCCAACTTGATGTACATTCACACCAAATTTGAGAGAGATATAGTCGTCAACTACCCGAAAACTAGAGTTTACCTTTCGAAATCATATCATGTTTACTTGTGACAAAACAGTCATCATCAAGGACCATACAGAGGAGTAAGAGGAAGGTTAAGGCGAGAAACTAAAACCCTGAACATGTTTTCACTGCACAAGTTCACAATTATATAGCATCCAATGCTTAGAAGTTGGATCTTGATGCTGGAGAATGGTCTACGCTCGGGGAGTGTCTACAAGAACGCTTAGTGCGGTGACGACGTCGGCCATGAAGGGGCGAGAGGGAGCCTCTTCTTGAAGGCATAATGCAGCAACAGCAACTGCTTGGCTCAAGCCATTTGCTGGATAATCTTCCTTTAAGAGTGGATCAACTAGTTCTTTGAATCTCTTTTGATCTTTGAATTTTGGCATCGCCTGTTGAAATACAAAATTAGAACAAACGATGAGTTGTAAACTAAGAACAGTTTGTCAGTCACTCTTTGATCCTAAATTTCCAGATGGTTTGAGGATTGCATACCCAAGAGACAAGAGTCTGTTCACTCGTTGGCTTCACCGTGTTAATTGCACTCCTCCCTGTGATTAGCTCGAGCAACACAACTCCGAAACTGTATACATCCGCCTTCGCTGTAAGTTCACCTGTTCTAGCATACTCAGGCGCACAGTACCCGTAAGTGCCCATCACGTTCGAAGAAACATGGATTTCATCTCCCATGGGATCCAGTTTTGCAAGACCAAAATCAGACAATTTTGCATTGAAATCTTCATCAAGTAGGATATTGGATGATTTGAGGTCACGGTAGATCACAGGCGGGTTGGCCTCCTCGTGCAAATACTCTAGACCTCGAGCAGCATGATATGCTATTTTCATCCTGGTGTACCAGTTTAGAGGTTTCTGCTCCGGCGAGATATCTGTAAACGGAGTAAACTGGATCATCCTAATTTATTTATTTTTATCCATGGCCACTAGTTAAACTTCAGAAGAATAGAGAACAAGAATCGATACGATTACATGTAGCTGTCCACCACATTTTATCATGCTCAAGTTGGATTGCCCGCGAGGATTATAGCAAAACGGAGGATTATAGCAAAACTTTCCTACACATGGAATGACTAATGGAAGAGGAACATCGAACTTCAGTACAGGTAATGACCTTCTAAAAGTAGAGCACACAATAGTTTAGAAAAAAAAAAGGTTGGATGAACGATATACTTGTTACTGATTCAACAAGCCAACAATATTAGGCAAAGGTATGAAATAAGCTACTTCTATGAGAATATTACCGAGCAGATGGTCTTCTAAGGAGCCCAAGGGCATGTATTCATACACCAAAAGTCTTTGAGCACCATCGGCGCAGTAGCCGATAAGCTTGACTAGATTTTCGTGATGGAGGAGACTAAGCATCATCACTTCGACAATGAATTCTTTGTTCCCTTGGAATCCATTCCTGTCAAGCTGCTTAACCGCCACCACCTAAACCCGAATGCATTAGATGATTGTGAATAGCATCTACACAATTTAACAGTGATCAAAGAAAGAGCAAGAATGGTCAGTTACCCATTTACCTGTCCAAGGTTCTCAAGGCGACCCTTATAAACTCTGCCGAATCCTCCTTCACCCAAAAGACATTCAGACCGGAAATTCTTGGTAGCCGCAGCCAGCTCACGGAATGTGAAATTTTGAGCTTCAATATTTCCATTTCCAGCATCTCTTGTTGTTGCTTCTGTGGAAGTCTGTGATGCAATATTACCATTTCCGGCATATTTTCGAGTTGCTTCTGTGGAATTTTGTGCCGCATACTCTGCCCGATGAAACACAAAACTCACTCACGCATTAGTATAGGGACAATCAAATGACATGAAAAACACAAAAATGAACATGATATACCATACGCAAGCAACAACAATAGTAATGATCAAGCTTTTATCCCATTAAGTGGAGTCGAATATATGAATTCTCCTATGTCATTGGGTTCGATCCTCTACTGTATTCTCATCTACATTGAAATGAATTGTATGCACTTTTAACGTTGCTAATTAAGTCTTTTTTAGTCTTTCTTGCTTGATTAATATGTGTATTTATCACTGTGTTTCAGCAAACTAATGGTATATCAATCAGTGGGGAATGAAGGAGAACTCACCAGGCTTTTTCCTGAGCTCATTTTCATCTGTTCCGCTTACAATGCGAGATTGTTCCTCCTTTGGGATCCTCTTCCTCGAGAAACAAGGAAAGCAACTCATTTCTCAATCTCCCACTATCTCTCCGTGTTCCTGCCAACCTCAAGATTGCAGGCAAAACCCTAAATTTCTAGGATCGTCAATTAAGCAAACAACTTCAACCAAAAAGATCCAAAATTGTTCGGCCTTGCAGACGTAGAAATCCTTGGTAAGATCAGAACCTTCAACACAATTTGAAATTTCACCTACCACAGAAAGGACCACAACTAGATCAGCACGCCCCAAGGTCGGGGGGACTTTAGGGAACACAAACAGAAGGTCGAGCTCTGGCTGCAGGAGTGAGTCGGCTCGAGAAAGAGATATCTTCTTCGGCGGTGAGCGGTGGCTCCTTAGGCAGCGACGGCTTCGAGTCGACGGCATACTTGAAGTGCTCCGGAGGCTGGACGTCGATCCAAATTTGGGCGGAAGACAATAGAGACGGGTTGAGAAGCCGTTGCCCTAATTTTGAATTTTTTTTAGTTAAAAATGGTAAACCTCGACGTCTCTCAGTTCTGCTGTTAGAATGCCCAAAATAGATAAATAAATCAATTTTAAAAAAAAAACTGAAAAAGTCACTCAGCGACTCAGTCGTCCAATTCTGACTCAACTTGAAACAGACGTGGAATTTTAATGAATAATATTGATTGCGATATTTTTTTAATAAAAAATAAAATTTATCATTGAGTCTTACACATTTAATTTCATTGATCATTTATAAAAATAAATAAATCAAAAAATTATAATTGATCACGATAGAAAAAATTATTATCTTGATTTTATCAAAAATTAATCTTTATCATAATCAACATTCAACTTAATTATACCCAAAAGTTATGAGATAGTGTTCTTAAGTATTATAATGGTAAAAAAAATTGAAACATAACGAATGACTTACGGACTTTGGGATTTTTTGTTACTGTTTTGTTTGTATTTTTGACAGATTTGATTTTGCTTTAATTTTTTTTAATGTTTTGTTTGTATTTAAAGAAATAAAAACAGATTTAGTATGTACATCACATCATTATTTTATTTTTCAATATTTTGTAAATAATACAAAACTATTCTTTTATCATCATTTATCATATATTTGACAAACAATCTTATTTAAAGTAAGTTTTTAAAATTTTAATTTAATCTATTAAATTATTAAGAAGTATTTATTTTTTGTGAGAGAATATTAATTATATATTTTTATTATATAATAATAATTATAATCAGGTTGTTAATGAAAGATGAAGATATGATTATTTATCATTTATTTTTATTATCTTGTTTAATATTTTAGATATATCCTCAAATTGTCATTACATCATTTATTATTTTTTTAGAAAATATATTAAAAAGAAATTGAAAATTAAAATGATTGTACTTATACTCATAAATTTTATTATAATAATAATTATGTACTATGTATTAATTTTTATAGCTTTATGTATTGTAGTTTTTATTACGAATGTAATTTATATATTTATTCAAATTTTTTTATTAATCCATCTAAATCGCTAAATTTGTTTTGTTTTTATTATATTTTATTTAAACAGCAATGATAATATAAATAGAAAATAAAATCTAAAAAATTAGATCTCTATTTTAGATTAAAATATTAGAAAATAATTTTAAATTGAAATTAAAAAACTAAATTCAATATCCTCTATATCATATCAATATGATAAATAATAATTTAAATTATACCTCACTATCTATTTTTATTGTTCAACTATTTGACAATGTGAAAAATCAAAAATTCTACCCATCCTCCTTATCTATCTATGAAGAATAGTTCAACCAATTTGTGTGAACTCCTATAATTTTCTTTTATAAGAATAGTCCTATAAACAAATTTTTCCACCTCATTATAAATAATAAAAATATTGTTCATTACTATATAAGGGCATCAAAGAGTTGGTAACAATCAAGCAAATAGGTAGAGAGAATTAACTCATAACAGATGCTAGATAAAGCTAGAGATGAAGCAAGGCAAATAAATCATTAGCAAATTGCTTCAATCCTGCAAATCTTTTAGACATCAGAAGAAATTGTGGAACACATGTCGATAAGTTTAAGAACACACAGCAGCAGCTAACGAAGCAAAATGCACACTTCATCGAAAGCAGTTTGCTACCTTACCATATTCACATGCCTACGCAGTTCATGAGTCATGGAGTGCAAATCCCCCAAGTAGTGTAAATTAAGACTTTAAACAGATGAAGAGGAAATAAAACTGATGCAGCAGCAGGGGTTACATAAGAAAATTCATATTCGCCTCGCCTAAGTCATCATAATAAGGATCGTAGTAGCTGTCTTCATCACTGTAATCCTCGTCCTCATCGTAGACTTCTGATTCCTCTTCCGTTCCATAATCGAATAAAGGGCAATTACATGTCTGTTTCTTGTCCACCCATTCGGCACCGCAAGTGTAGCAAAATTCATACCCGCACCTGCATGATGAAGCTGAAGGGTAAATTGACCTCAAGAAACAACCGCGACAGGAATTCTTGTCTCCTTCTAGGGACCCATATACCTCTAACCTGTAAACTAATTGAGGTTATTCCATAAAAAGAAAGGATTGTATGTATGATGCTACATCAACAGGAATTTAACGTGGATAAAAAGTAGAACATGAGGATGTGGCATTTTAATGTAAAGGGAAAAAAAATGAACACAACCCACGCAAATACACAAATTGATATGCTATTATTATTATTATTATTATTATTATTATTATTATTATTATTATGCTCAATAATTACGCTCAGTATGTGAATAGCAGGGAGAAAAATTCTTTAGAAGACAAGAAATCTAATGCAAGTATTTGGAACATGCATGAATCTAGTGTTGAATATATTTTGTAAAATTGGTGATACAAGATTAAAATTGTAGGACATTCTTTATAAGGTTTGTGTCAAGTTTTAGTTGTGAGGAGAGTGGATTCGCCAAGTTTGAGCAATAAAGTTCTCGACTACACTTTATAATGAAGTTATCTAGTAGTTGTAGCTAAACTTTATTCGATCACCCACTCCTCACAGTTGTTGCCAAGGATATGCACTATCCCATTACATTGTAGGCTTACTCTCTTCATGAGGTCAACCATTGTGTTTTCAATGTCAGTAACCAACCTTCCACCAGTCCATTACGTTGATGCCCTCAATGTAAAGTCTCCATGAATTTTCTCATTATCTCCCTTCCCTATTGGTTGCTAATAGTTGGAAGATATGTGAAGATGTCAGGACCTTCAGACTCTTCATGTTGAGCTGCAACATCATTAGCAACCTAAATCAATACACCTTGAATACACCTTCATGTTAACTTCATGGTTATGCACTTATGATAAAGTAGATGGCACGCTAGTAGTTCAACTTTGACAGATCAAGGATGTGTGACAACTATCTTTACGTAGTCAAGTGTTTTGCATCATGTATACTAATAGATCATGCATTTAGCCAAGCTGAAACTGAATTCCATGGTGTAAATGTGCATGGGGAGCAACAGTGAGGCCTATCGTTGTTAAGTCTAATAAAATGAAGCACTGGCCTAGAAGAACCATGCCTTCCAAATGGAGAATAGCACACTTTTTTGTGTCCGCTCTACAAGAGCCTCGGCAAGGTGGGCATGTTGGTCTCCATGGGTGATTTATGGAGCATGTTGGAAGTTTATGCCATCTAATTGATTCAGCTTGAACTCTTGAAGTAATTGATACAAGGAGACCCAGATGGTGACAGCCACAAAAATTGCTCGTCAATCATCAAGCACTTCAAAATCAACCAACGTATCTCAAACTTTGTTTAGTTTAGAGGAAAATTTTTGCTGCCATCAGATTTAGAGAAGCTACAGAATCAAATATGTTTCAAAAATCCATATCTGTGTTGTTTAAATTATTACAGTAAAGGTTATATGAGTCTACTTGCTGCCATCAGCACACAAGTAGACTCATATAACCTTTACTGTAATAATTATCCCGCCATTAGTTAGCATAATTACAACAAATCTCAGTATCAACATGAAAATCAACACTAAAATTTGAAAAACAAGAATAACATCAGTGCTAACCTAACCACCATTCTGGGTCTATTCTTAACTAGCTAACAATGCATGACCTCACAACATCCTGGTATGTTTTAAATTCGCCAACTTCCATTGTCCTATCTTACCTTGACTATGTTATACTGGTAACAGTACCAAAAAATGATATCAATTTTTTTCCCCCATTCATACTTGCTCCACATGAAGGTATTAAAAAGTGGTTCGAGGTAATAAGCGGTCGGCCCATTGACTAATACTTAGGAAAATAGGCAATCAATTGTATAATAATATTAAAATAAGAAAGAGAAATAAATTAAATTAAGAATGACAATATTAATGTGTATAAATATATAACAACTGTATCCTTAATCAATCAAAACAAATTTACAATTCATAAATAAGCATTAACATTAAACACCTAACAACAATAGAAACAAAAATCACAATAAAATATAAAATTAATAATTTATAGTTATAAATATAAATTGCAAGAAACCACATAGCTAGCTTATAATTAATGTCATACTACAATATCAAAATAACGAAAAGATACCTAATGTTAAATGAATCAACAACTTTTTTTTAAAAAAAATTATTTAGATTTGCCCAGCTGCCTAGGTGGATCGTCTGTGAGACTTTTTAAAAGGGCCACCTAGCCACTAGGCATAGTGCACGCCCTTGGCAAAACAACCAAGGCAGCTGCTTAGCATTTTAAAACTATGCTCCACATATCATAAATTTGGACAGTTCACAAAATGTGAAAAACTCAAGTAGCGCTGCACATATACCTCTCTACTTATAAAAAAATTAACCCAACAAATTCTTATTTATCCACCAAGGATATCTGAATGAGATATGAATACAGATCATAATTGTCATATAACCAAGACAGATAAAAACACAAACATTGATAGTTTTAACGTCTAGCTGAGAAACATAGTGATCTGATCTGTAGTCAAAATAATCAACATGAGCCTATTACATCATTGATTAACTCATGTTTAAATATAAGCTATGTTTTACTTGGATAAATAATGAGGAAGAAAAAAGAGAACGAAAGAGAAAGTAGAACATAATGTATAAAAGTGAACTGTGATGAATGTGTAATTTTGTGATTTTCTTCCTCTCTTCCTTTTCTCTTCTTATCATTCACCCAAGTTAAAAAGAGTTACCCATCCTACTAAAAATGATTTAAGGGATTTGAGCATTACTAGCGATATGCTTGCATAGAGTTCAATGGAGGATAAGATCCATGTAGCCAACTCAACTAGATGAGATTAACATATCATGTTGATGATGTTGATAATAAGACAATTCGTAACTTGAGTCCTGGTGGCATCATACGAATAAAGAAAGACAAGAAAACCACAACACAACATTGAAAAGAGGAAGATGAAGACAGCTTTAAAATGGCAAAACTTATAATGAACCCTGGGTCTCTGGCTTACCTCACTGTTAGAGCCTAGTCTCAATGAGACAAACCATAATGTGGCATCATGTGAATAAATAAAGACGAAAACACCATGACACAACATTGAAAAGAGGAAGATGAAGAATGCCTAGAAATGACAAAACTTCTGATCACCCTCTCACTATTAGAGCCTAATCTCAATGAGACAAACCACATGGTATTGACTCCACCATTACGACCTTACCGTTAACTATCTCTAAGTTTCCACATTATAAGTTTCTTCTTCTACACAAAGGCAATTGTTCTAGAGTGTTTCACAATTATGCCAAAGAAGTGTTTGTAAAAATCACAATAGGGAAACTCAAAGTGAAAGGAATTGCACAATTGTTTTGCTTTTTTACTTATAAATTTTTATAAGACAAATTTACCTTTTCATCATTTTGAGAAATATATATTTATATCCTAAACCTAGTTCCTTTCATGTGAGATCTCACTTTGTCTTTCTTTAGTTGTAACCTTATGAGTTGATATTAAGTCATTAATTTGTATAAGTTATTATTTCATTTATTACTTATTAGACTCTTCTAAATAGATCGAGTTATATGCTTTGTAATCATATGCTTTGAATCAAGAATGTAATAAACAAGATGAATTTATCAACACAAATATTGAAGTATGACTCTATAAATCAACTCATAGAGTTA
Organism: Curcuma longa; assembly: GCF_044706935.1. Taxonomy (NCBI): domain Eukaryota; kingdom Viridiplantae; phylum Streptophyta; class Magnoliopsida; order Zingiberales; family Zingiberaceae; genus Curcuma; species Curcuma longa. The sequence continues at coordinate 1,648,612 of NC_133871.1, forward strand.
CTATTAAAAGTTAAATTAATATTCTTTAGGCAATATAAAAATAAATCAAACCTCACATAATATTGTGAAAAAAATACATAGTACAAAGTTGATTTTCTTTTTTAACAGATTTTTTAATTATTTTTTTATGTGTTATAACGGGGCAGCATTGCAGATGCCTTATAGCCATTTGTACTCTTACCACATTTAATCATAATTTTACTGTGCACCTCAAATAGAGAAACCTCACTTCCATTGTAGGTTTGCCAAAAACACTATCCATTGTCCCTCAGCTACTTTCTCACATTCAATTTTTAATCTGATATGTTCTCGCAGTTGCAAAAACAATTCCAAACTAAGCCTTAATAGCTGTAGTAGTTGATATACACAAAGAGCGCCCCAGTTGTTCAAAGATAGAATCACTAGTAAATATCAAACATAAAGTTATGAGTTCAGGTAATTGGCACTGCGGAATCCGACCGTCTTGATCAGATAATACCCAAATATTCTGCGATCTGCACTGATGAGAGACCCAAATTGACAAAAAAGAAACATGTAGTAGTAAAGAATCTTTTAGTTACGATGGGAAAGTGAAATCTAAGAGATGGAGCTTGAGAAGCAAAACCAAAAAGTTCCTGGAAAGAACGTACTCACGTGATTGTAAAGAACCTTGTAGTCACAGAACACGGATATGTTCTTGATGCCTAACGAGATGACCGCATTCAGCCCCTCGATCAGCGCCGCCGTTTCCACTACCTCGCGGCAGGTGCCAACGTCCGCGATCGGCACCGGCTTCTGGATTTTAAGCAACAGATTTCCGTTGGGATCGCAGACGGCCGCTGCAATGGCGGCGAGATGGGCCAAACGGCCATTCGAGAAGCGCCTCGCTGACCATGCCCTTGAAGTAGAGGCGAAAGGCAGGCGCCTCGACGGCCTGGACGTTCTCGATAGGCCGCTCGATATGGTCTCCGTACTCCTCCCACTCGTCCTCTGGCATCTCGTCGATTTCGCGAGCGAGGCGCTCGTCGTGAGCGAGGCGGTGGATGTCATCAGTCATGCGGCGCACCTCGGCTCGGGACCGCTCGAGGTCCCTCATCTCGTCGTGCAAGCGTTCGACCTCGAGGGTCTGGAATAGGATGGCGTCGGAGATGCCTCCTCGGTTGGAATCGGCGACGATAGGCGGAAAGGAGGAGGAGGAGGAAGCGGCTGCAGTGGCGGCCGTAGAGGAAGAAGGGGCGTTGGATGGGAGATCAGCGAGGGAGGCGGCCATCGCTTCCTCCATCTGGAGGCGGAAGGCGAGATCAAGGTCGGACTCGGCGACGGTCGCGGCCATTAGCTCGCACCTCTGCTGGGAGAGCACGAGATCGAGGTCGTCCGAGGCGCTCTCTTGATTCTTGATTTTTGTCGACTGCCGTCCGCCCTTGCTTATCTATTTATAATTTATTTTTTTTTAATTATTCCTTAAAATAATTACGATGAGATATATTTATTAGGTCACTATATTAAAATGAAGATATATTATAAAAAGTTTAAAATGTTTTTTTAATTATTCTTTTAAAAATATATAAATTATAAGTCGTTATGAATTAAAGAAAATGAGGTATATTAT
>NC_133871.1:1650299-1709534 GCF_044706935.1 Curcuma longa
CAACGCTGCAGATCTCTAGCTAAACTTCTGTAGTTCAACAAGATAGGTAGGCGGTTAAGACCGAGTACAATTAGCTAAAAGTCAACGGATTAGATCTCCAACAAGTTGTCAATCTCTTGATGAATAATATATGAAAATTCATGAGGAACTAATACAAAGTTTGTAGTTGACAATGTATTAATTTTTAATTAATTAAACTAACTAAACAGATAATTATGAGAGAATTAGTGGGTCATCAATTTTAATCTTATTTTTAATTAAAGTCCACTATTTGAGCACAAGGAATGCCTAGACGTTGACTTAAGCGTATATATTAGAATATAGTGATTAGGGTTTTACAAGCCACATGATGTTTGAGCAGTATATATAATTTTATTTTCTTGGATTAATTAATTATTTATTTGTGGGTAAAATATGTCTACAATTATTATTTTTTAAAAAATAAAAATATTTTTTTAATTTTAGATATAATTACATTAATCATATTGACTTTTAGTTTAAAGATTAATTATGTGTTTATTATAGGTGATGAGGCTTTATGTTGGCTCATATAGTTTATGAGTTAGAGTGGCGAGTTTATTAAAAAAGAATATAAAATATTCAATTTTAATAGTTGAATTTTAGATTAAAAGAATATTTAAATATTAATTTATCAAAGTTGAATTTTAATATAATTATATTCTCCAAAGCTAAAATATAATTTTAGCTAGAGTATTTATAACACCCGGATATTAAAATTTTGCCCATTTCTTCCAAAAAATCACAGTAGAATTATGAGCAATTCAGTGTAGCCTATAAAAGAACCTATTAGCATCTACTTGGCTTGCTTTTCCACTATAAGGTCAAATAAAAGCAAACATAGAGAAGAAACTGATTTTTTTTCTTCATCGAAGGTATGACGATGAATTTTTATTCAAATGGCTAAAAATCATATTTATCATTTTGAGTCAAACATATCATGAATCAATTAATTATCAACATAGCTACCATGGTTCTCAAGAACAGTCGCAGCAGTCGTCACGGACTTTACAATTCTAGTTCCAATTCGTTTCATGAAATGGTCATGACACAGATTTATATATATATATATATAGGATGATAATAATCAAAACTAATTAAAATTTAATTTAATTGAATTTATTTAGATAAATAATAATATAATTAATAATTAATAAGAAAATAAATTTGTATGATGATATAAAATTTATTAGATTTTAAAAAAATATATATTTTAATAAGATAAATCAATTAGGCTTTGAAAAAGCCTATTTGAACTTTCCTATTTAAGTTAGGAATTGATTAAGACTATAAACCTATGTTTGTTAATCAAAATCTAAGTTTTGATTAAACAATCACAAATCCTGACCTAAATCACAGCCGTCGGCCTTCTCATGAGCGTTTACGCATCCCACCATCGCTATTTTGCCTATGCCCATGAGCCGTCCAATCAGGCCACACTAAGGAGTGCCTCCGATGTCGTTCGATTCCTCTGTGGCAATCATCACCGTTCTCCATTCCCTTCCTCTATACGGAGCCAAACCCATAAATCTCACGGAAAATCCTTGCTCTTCCTTATTCAAGGCTGGAAAATCCTAAATCTCCGTTCATCCCATTTCGAATCAATAAGAAGCAGCGACGCCAAGACACGTTGTTCCAGAGACGTCAAGAAGCCGGAGCCTTCTTCTTCCTCCGTTCTGTCCGTTCTGTTCCATGCCCGTTTTTTTTTTTTTTTTTTTGCCATTATAATGCCCAAGAACATCATCCCATAGCAAGCAACAGTATTTATTGGAACTTTGGCACGGCATGAGGCATTCCCATGCCAAAATGCCCGTTCTAACCATTCCATGTTCGTTCTAATGAACCCTGATAACTACTGACTTCCTGATTCTAACCCTAAAATCTATGTGACCATTATGACCACACTATTTTCCAATCTTCAAGGTTGATTGATCCCAATCAGACTTGTTGAGCTTGATTCAGATTCACAACCACAATCCTTTTTTCTCCAGAGAAACAAGCATCTATAATAGTATCAAATATGTGGTTATTTGAATTGACCTTTTCGGCATTAAAATCGTTGAGCATAGTACGACGACGACGTGGGATGTTTTCATCCTTGTTATAGCGGGTTTACTATAAATCCTATTAGAAAGTGCTCTGAGTTCGTAAAAATCTCTCTTTTTTAATTCCTCTAACTAATAGATCAAGGTAATGACAACCGAAACCTGCATCAGATGAAAACTTACTGTTCCTCACTGCGAATATTTTGATATTGCTTCTCAAGTTCATCCATCTCTTCATCTATTTGCTTCTCATTTTGTTCTGCAACACTTGCTTCATTTTCATCCTCAAATCCATCCATCTCTTCGTCTGTTTGCCTCCCATCTTCTTCTGTATCACTTGTTTCATCATCATCATCCTCATCCTCCTGCTAGGGCAGAATTCAAGTTTCCCAAATGAGCAAAAGCAGAATAGAAAAGATATGACTGTCTAAAACAATTAGAACCAAGATTACCAATTCATCTTCCGAAAGACTTTCATCCCCAGATGCGCTGCCGTCCTCATCCGGTAGTTGCTGCTCCATTCTCTTAAAAGGAAAGCCCATCCCACCATCAGAATCGCTCTCTTCTTCCGCCATATGTTGACTCTCCACATCAATCGCGTTGTGTGATTTTCCCATCGCCAACGGAGAAAGCGACGGAAGGAGAAGGAGAAGGCAGCGCGGTCGGAATAATCTGCTGCTGTAGAAGCTCACGGAAAATAGAAGACGGCGCCGCCGCCGATGGAGGTGGAGTGCGCCGCGGGAAGATATCGGGGGATATCGAAACCCTTCAACCGGATCGGTTCAATATGTACTAATTCCTCCCCTACGCTGTCTGGAAACGGCGTTTAGGCTGCTGTCCCCGTTTCCTGAAACGTTTCCATCCCAGGAGACTTACCAGAAACGGCCAATGGAGAAGACACGGCGTCGGGGCTTGGTGAGAAGAGCAGACACGGCGTCGTCGGGGGCCTCGGGGCCGTATGGTGGAGGAAAGGCGAGGAAGGGGAAAAAGAAGAGAAGAGGGGACGGCGCTTCCTGGGTTCGTGAGGGAAGGAGACGCGCGGCTCCTTCTCCCGACAGCAGCAGGGTGGCTACGATCTGCGGCTGAGCGCGATGGCAAGGCGGCAGAAGATGAGAGAGAGGAGAAGAGGTGAAGGTGGGGTTTGGCTTCGCGTTGGCAGCCCCTCCGGTCGGCGTCGACGGCGAGAAGCAGAGACGCTGCGGCGCAACGAACAACAGAACAGAAGAAAAAGGGCTGCGGCGCGATTGGGAAACCTACCGGGCTGTAGCTTCTTTTATAATCCTAATGGGTTTGGGTTTAAACCATTAAGCCATTAATTCAATAAACCTCATCCACTAACCAATTAAATCCACTAAACCTCCTAACTCTAAAATTAAAATTTAATTGATCAAATCCCATCCACATTAGATTTATTTAATTAACCCCTCCTAAATTAAAGTTAAGGCTATTTAACTTTAGGTCTTTGACATTGTAGGTTTTTGACGTTTCCAAAAACCGGAAACTTCAACTAGTGCCGTTTCCCATTTCCGTTTCCGCGTTTCCCGTTTCCCGTCTCCAAGTTTCCAGACAGCATAGTTCCTCCCCGGTTTCATTTGAACTGGGTCGGCCCGGGTCAGTTGATACGGCTCGGCCCCGGTTTGAATCAATCTAACTAAATTCTAATCAATCTTAAATTCAATATCCACACTAAAATAAGCCTAGTTAAGTTTAACTCATGTACCATTAAATCAGTAAATAATTTACATATCAAGATGTATAAGTGAAGGAGCAAATCAATCAATATTTTCTCAAACGAAGCCACAATCAATATCTACATATCTATATCTATGTATAAACTCTTTTGCAATTCTGTTCTGTCATAACCAACTCAACTATACTCCAGGGCTATATCTATATATACACATACTACACTACGTTCACTCATTAAGCAATGGATAAGAGGATATACTATGTCCACTCATCGAGTAATACATATGATGCTATTTATATTGATACCATTGGTATCCGATCATCTCAGGTCAATAGAACATAATTACGTGGCTCAATCCCATGCTCGAGCTCGAGTCCGAATGGGTTGTGCACCTGAGCATTGATCGCCCAAGCACTCACGCGTCGAACTCTTGAGCACTCGAGCGCTCGACCTACATGGGTCAATCTTCAACCAGAGCTCGAACCCGAACCCCTAATGGATTACACACCTGAGCTCAAGCACCTGAGTGTTGATCGCCCAAGCGCCAAACTCTCGAGCACCCACACACTTGGGAACTTGAGCTTGAATGCTCGACCACCCAAGTGTCTAGAAGTTAAGGATTTGGGAGCCTAAACTTGAATACACTCAGGAGTCTATTGATATCCAATATGTCCCAGGTCAGTAGGACACACCTGCATAGCTCAATACTGAGCCCGAATGGATTGCACACCTGAGCATCTAGGCGCACCAAGTGCTAATCACCCAAGCATTGATTGCCCGAGCACCTGAGCGCTAATCACCCATCACCTGAGCATCGAACTCCTGAGTGCTCGAGTGCTTGAGCGCCAAATTGCCTAAGCGCCCAGTCACTCGAGAACCTAAGCCTAAATGCCCGACCATCCTAGTGCTTAGAAGTTGAGGATTCTGTTGCTAGAGCCCGAATATATCCGAGAGCTGAAGACTTTAAGAGCCCAAACTCAAATACGTAATTGACAAATATAGAAGTAGGTGTAACAATCATCTCATTATGGCATGACAATTATAGTTATTATGAAATGGAGGTGCTGGTTACAAAAGAGGTGCAACCCTTGAGAAAAAGCAGTACAGTTTGTCATAATTCGATATCAACTTCAAAGAGGTACATGATTCTATGCCATCTCATCTATTTGCTACTCTCTTTTCTATCTCAAAGGTCTGACTTGAGCATCATAAGGGCCTCATCGAGGTTCACCTCGACCCCCTTCTACTCTTCTCCTTGTGAACGCAGAACAGTGACAATCAACGCATCGTCCTAATCCTTGTTCGGCAATCAACTACTTCTTCATTGTTGACTTGTCATTTCGCAAGTGCTGCTAACTTGTTCAAACTCTCTACTAGTCATCAACCTATCTCGATCAATCAGATCGTAAATGGCTACTTCATTATCTCAATTCAGTATGTCCTATCTCGATCATAAACTATTTGATTGGAATAAGCTCACATGTTGTTAACACAATAACCATATTATCCATCTCTACATTCTAGTTAACTATAACTAGCAGAACCCGAAACACTAATTTGGATTGCTACATCACGAGAACTTATTGTTCAATATTAATGTACCTTGAGCATCAGATGATAGACCATTCACTAATGCACCCTTAAGATAATTTAGAATAATCAAGTCGATCAGGGACAGATCTCGGAATTAGAGATGAACTGGGCTGAGCTTTGAATGTGAAAAAAGTGAATTAAGTACCAAAATAAAACAAAAAATTAGTTCTTTTTTATGTCAAATTATAGGCTATAAAATACTTATGTAAATTGTTTTTAAATTGGATTAGAGCCCAAAACAACTCTATGATCTCTGATTTCATGGATATAATTTATATTTTATCTGACATTGGCATTGCGCTGTAATGAGTTGAAGAATTTTTTTTCAATATACAATACATTGGCACATATTCTATCTCACACATATTGAGGTATATTTATTTTATTTTAATATATATGATTAATTTGACTAATTAAATCTTTCTTACTCATTTTTTTAGATTCTACTCTGGGTTAAGACAAGTTGATACTTTTTACTTATATTTCATATTTATTAGAAAATCATTTTTGATAAATTGAATTATAAATGTAACTTAAAATTAATGGGATTATAATATATAATTATCTCAAAAGATTAATTTATATATATATACATATATTAGGATTTCTGAAGAGAAAATTTTTTATTAATATAATAAAAAATTATAATTATAAAAGAGGAAAAAAAATCTTTTTTAGTAATGAAAGTGTTTTGAATTAAAAATAATAATAATTACATAAGATACTTGCAATATGAAATGATAATAAAAATAATAATATTAAAAATGCTCGGTTAAATTTAAACAATATATCTATTGACAACTTGAGATAGGGATAATTAATGCAAGATCTTTCTCCTGCATGATTTGACAAGGAGTAAATGAATGTAAGATTTTTTCATGGCACATTTGGTTCGCTGTGGGATTTGAAGTAAATGATTTAACATGCATAATTTTTTTTGGACTGGGCTATAGCCCAGGACGGGCCTAATGTAAATCCGTCTCTGAAGTTGATCATAATATGATTTCTTAAAAAAACTATCATAGAGGGTAACACATTATGACAACCACAAGTGATATTAAGGTGTTTCATCTAGTGATAAAGTTTTGATAACATGTCAACCGAGATCCATTGCGACAAAGATCAAGATGATGATGACTTGCCTCCACAAGTGCGGTGTGGTAGTAAAACACTCAAAGAAACAATAGAAGACTAGAGTTGAAATCTCAAATAAGATAAATATCTTAGAGGTCCACTTCTGAATATGCATCAGCTTTGCTTGAGACTTATTTAGTAGGCGAATTAGGACGAACACTGTTTACCTTTAAGACACCTAAATTATAAAAAAAATGGTATTTTACTTAACAATGTCCCTGACTTTTGCTAATACATAAAATCATGCACCTCTTTCCAAAAATCTCTCTCCCTCTACACTTTTGTGACTCACTCAAGTACAAAAGTACATTTAAAATCTTGAAAAATGAATAAATCTTATAGGGTTTTGTTATAGGGTTTTGAAAGCACTGCTTCTCTCTCTCTCTCTCTCTTATATATATATATGGTGGAATCGAGATTGAAGGATATGATTCTCAAGACAATTTCAAAAATATAATAGTCTTAATTTGAATCAAATTTGATAAGTCTAAGGTTATAAGTGAATTTTGGTCAAAACTCGCTAACGGTATCATTCGTAAATTTTGGCCACAACTTACTTATGACCTTAGATGCATTCGAATCAATCCAAACCAGAACTAATACACTCTTAGGACTCTTTTGAGTCTTACCATCTTTCAAACATTAATTCCATAACTTAGATAGCATACACTGAGTTTCTAAAATTTAAACAATTTTATGTAAATTTGACACAAACTCATTAGTGAACTTAGGCATATCATATTCACTCAACAACGATATAAATGTATTCTTAGGACTCTCCTAATTTAAAATCTGAACACTATACGGTCATTCGTGAATTTTAGTTAAAACTCACTAAAAACTTTAGACACATCAGAATTAACTTAAACCATAATTAATACACTGCTAGGAATCTTCTAAGTCTCACTATGCTCTCAAACTTTAATTCCACAACTTAAAAAATATACTGTGAGTTTTTAAAATTTAGATAGTTTTATATGATTTTGACATAAACTCACTATTGAACTTAAACATATTATATATATTCAACAGCAATATCAATGTATACCTAGAACTCTTTTGATAATTCCTAAAATTTTAAAATTGGATATTGTATGACCGTGAGTTTTGACCAAAACTCACTAATGGTTGTTCAGACTTTATAATCTAAAATTTTGGACATGTTGAGACTCAAGAATCTTCAAGGAATGTATTGATCCTAATTTGAATTGATTTTGATGTGTCTAAGGTCATCAGTAAATTTTGACCAAAACTCACTAATGGTTGAGTATTCAAATTTTAAAATTTTAAGCATGGTGAGAGTCAAGAGAGTTTCAAGAACATATTGATGTTGTTGTTGAGTAAATATAATATGTCTAAGTTCAACAGTAAGTTTGTGCCAAAATTACATAAAACTATCTAAAGTTTTGAAACTCACGGCATATTATTTAAGTTGTGGAATTAAGGTTGGAGAGCATGGTAAGACTTTGAAGGCTTTTAAAAGTGCATTGGTCATAATTAGGTTGATTCTGATGTGTCTAAGGTTATAAGTAGTTTTGACCAAAACTCATTTATGGTCGTACAATGTCTAGATTTTAAAATTTAAGAATGGTCAAAGTCAAGAGAGTTTTAAGAATACATTTGTGTTATTGTTGAGTAAATATGATATATCTAAGTTCAACAATGAATTTGTGCCAAAATCATATAAAACTGTTTAAATTTTAGAAACTCACTATCTAAACTGTGAAATTAAGATTTGAGAGCATAATAAGACTCAGGAAGCTACTAGGAGTGTATTGGTCATAGTTTTTGTTAATTCTGATGATGTGTCTAAAGCTATTAATGAGTTTTGATTCAAACTCATTGATGGCATGTTCAGATTTTAAAATTTTAGATATAGTCAGAGTAAGAAAAGTCCTAGGAATACATTCATGTTATCAGTAAGTGAATACGATATGTTTAAGTTCAATAGTGAATTTATGCCAAAATCATATAAAATCGTTTAAATTTTAGAAACCTATAACATATTTTCTAAGTTGTAGAATTAGAGTTTGAAAGCATGGTGAGACTCAAAAAGGCTCCTAGGGGTGCATTAGTCATAGTTTATGTTGATTCTGATGTATCTAAGGTCATCAATAAATTTTGGTCAAAATTCATTGATAATCGTACTGTTATAAAAAATACGATGAGCCTCCGAAACTATTCCGGTGATACAGATTATCAATTCTCGATCGGATCGAAATATAGCGGAAGCGATTATATAATTTCATAAATTATTAATCAACACATGTGAATATAAATCAATGAATAATTTAAATTTACAGAAGAAAGGTTTTTAGAAAACTAACCTCTTTGTAGTTTTCCTCTTTCGTAGATTCTGGGTGTGTAGAAACCACAGCCTTCCAGTACGATCCTTCTATTGACGGTAGTGTGTGGGCACTCCAAAATACAGATCTCAGAAATCAATTATTTTTCTTACTCTTTCTCTCCTGCTCTATCCTCTTCTTTGTTTCCAACACATGAAAACATATATAGGGAGAGTGGGGCTATCGAAAACAAGGGAAGATCCTTTATTAAAAGAAAGATCAATCAAAAATTTCCTTCTTCCATTTTTGTTTTATTTTACCGATTTTTCAAGAATTTCCAAAATTCTTTTTCCTTTTATTTTCCACGGTAAAATGATCTTCAATCACCTTTTATAATATTTAATATATTCCAAATATATTAAAGATATCATTTTGGATATTACCATAATAATCCAAAATTTATAATTATCTCATAATTATAATTTTAATTAAATCTCATATTTAATTTATTTCCAAGCCCTTGGAATTATGGAAACAAATTTCCATTTTCACATTTGATTTCTAAATTGTATTTTTAGCTCGTCATTGATAAAGAAGGCGTACTGGGGACCATGGACCTATAATAAGAAGCTTCAATAAATTGGATAAATAATTAAACTCTTTAATTAATTTATTCAATTTATTAATTCCATTATTACTCCACTAAAAATATGGAATTGCACTCTTCTTTATTATAGAATATTTTACTCTATGAAAAGAGTCGTCCATTGATATAATCATTACATACGGATTAATCCTCCATAGATAATTCATAATTGGAGCTAGGAAATTTTCCGTTTACCTCTCCAATTATTTTTAAACCTCATTTACCATTAATCCACTAGTGAGTGGTTCAATTTATAATTCTATTATAAATCGATTGGGCCCAACACTCAGTTCCAGAATTAACAAATGAGGGAATTATCTTTCTACTTCTCGCAAGAAGGAATGGATTCCATATCTGTAAATTTATATTCCCAGCCATTCATTTCAAATGTAAATCTAAAATGCAAGTGTTGAGAATGCGTAATTGCAAACTTTAAACAAGCAAATTAAGAATTACATAGAAATAAATAGGAGTTTATAATTACTTCAGGATTAAGATCTATCCATATATGATCATCTTTATGATTTAATTTGAATTTCATAGTGTAACGGAATTTATTATGAAATTTCTAATTAAATCGGTCCAAGTCCTACATAATCTCATTATATATAAATGCCCCCAGCTAGATGTCTCCACATCGACGGTCCGGATAAGACAGTCACATTCAAAATGTTCATGGGCTGCATTAGTGATGTTTTAATTAAAGATCCCATACTTTAATTAATTTCATCACAGACTTAATTTAAGTTTATTATCCATAATTTAATCCTTTTGTATATATAACTCTTATATATACTAAATTATGGTTACATCCAATAAACTAAGGATTTTGCTATGATATTCAAAACAAAATATGTTCAATGATAAATGTCGCTTTTATTAAAAAAAAATATAATCCAATTACAATGCTTTGAGGGCACTATTCCCAACAGCCGAGATGGATAAAAAGGAGCAAATATAACAAGTGATCGGGAAGATGAATATGAAGCATCAACATTCAATCTCACAGAATAATGAAACTACAATTTTCCTGTAGAATATGTAGCTGTAAAAATATGGAAAGTCATCTGTTGCAGTGGTCTCTAGATAGAAGTTCCAGAATTTTTATGTTCAGTGTTGCAAGCTAGGCCTGTAAAAATATGAACATGTTCACTGTTAAGCTAGGCCCGAAGGGCAAATATCAAAAGTGTGCTTCTAATTATCAGAATCGCCAAAAGCATGCCTTTTTTTTTAAATGTCAGAACAACATCTTAGTATATTTCTCATTCCGAAAATACCCTTATTCCAACATTGATGTACCAACTACAAAGTAGCTTCTATAACGTATTAAAATAAACCAGTTCAATTTGATAACAAATACTATAGATAGAGCACTTTTATATTTAAAAAGTATTTATCAATTTAATCAATATTGCTTAAACTTATCAAAATCACTTTTAAAATGTCAAAAACATTATAAAATTATTATAACAACCACTTAATAGTTGCTACGACTATTAATTGGCTGTTATAATAATTTTAGGATGGTTTTGACTTTTTTGAATTTATTTTGATTAAATTTAAGTAATATTGATCAAGCTGGTAAAAAAAATTATATAGAAGTGTTCTATATAGTAATTTTGACTAAGTTGAATTAAAAAAGAAAATACTTTATTTTAAAATGTAGTAGTATCTACGTTGTAATTAGAGGTGCAAATGAATCGAATCGAATAATATAAAAATATTGATATTCAAATTTGAGATCGAAACATATATATGATATTCAAATTTGATTCAAAGCTCGAAAACATCAATAATTTTGGCTCGAGTTTGATTCGAAATATGATTTGAGCTTGAATTTGATTCGAATTATTCAAACCTTAATTCAAGCAGAATCAAACTTTAGTTTGAAATGTCTTAAATTATTTGAGTTTGATTCAAATTATTCATCTAAATTTGGTTATATTCACACTAAAATTATGTGCAACATAATAAAAATAAAACTTAAATAACACAATAATTATACAATATAGACAAAATTAAAATATAAAACAGAATGAAACTTAGACAACACATAACATATACAAAATAAAAATATACAACACAACAATTACACAACATAGACAAAATAAAAATACAAAAATATAATGAAAGTATGAAACCTAGACAACACATAAATATATAAAATGAAAATACACAACACAACAATTACACAACATAGATAAAATAAAAATACAAAATAGAGATAAATGAGTGCTTTGCAAAAAAGAAAACAAATCAAATAATATAAATTCTAATCCCATTCATTTCCTCTTTGTTTCTTTAATCAAATTGGATGGAAATGGATAAGATAAAATTTTTTTTCACACATCTAATAAATAATATTTCTTCTCTTTAATTCCATCTGAGAAAATATTTCTTCACTTCAATTGATCACTTTATTCAATATAAGATCAAAAGTGCAAGTTTCTTTTCAGAAGTAAAATAACGATCTCAAGATCACTAAGCAAAAAGGTGCATACTTATTTTTATGGAACTATAAAGGTAGAATAATGTGAAGGATATACAGGGAGGTGTAGAGTAAGAAGAGAGAATATGTACAGGTAAAGAAAAGGAAATTGAAAGTAAAATGAAGTTGAAATAAATAGCATGGTAGTCGATCACCCTTGTAAAGGAGATCTAAAAATACTCCTTATGGGTTGAGCTTCATTGTCACAAATGCTTTTGGCCGATCTAGTGTAATATAGTAACAAAAACAAAGCAAGCCGGTGAGTCAGGTGGCATATTCATCTAAGCACTTCAGTGTATTTGCTACATCATCAAGTCTCAATATATACTCCTCTTCAGTTAAGGGAAAGGACCTCTAAAGAAAGAAAAAAACAAACAAACATAAAACAAAAAAGTATCCATATTAAAGCAGCTGCCAAACTGGAATTTTCATTTACATTTTCACTCCCTACTGCATATTAACATACATGTGCCATCAAAATAGATATCGAAATTATAAATGTTGATACTGAGTTGAAGATAGAACCTAAATCAAAATATGTTTGTAGTGCAAATACAGAATGCAAGTTGAAAAATGCATGAAAGGAAACATCAAATATAGTTTAAACTTTAAACATGAATAGCGTAAATATTGAGGCCCCAACAAATGTAGATTTGTTAATGTCCAATTAATTGCAAGAATCTCAAAGATGTATCTTGAGAAATACCTAAAGCTCTCATCTTCCTGAATAAATTTCTTCCCTCACAATTATTAAACAAAAAAAACCAAAATGAGGTGTACATTTACTTGAAAATTGATAACTAAGTACTCATGAGTCATGGCACATTGAAATATTCTGCCTTCCGGTTTTTAGTTCATATATTTGTTCATGGTGTGTAGGAGATAAGTAACCCTCAAATGAAGTCTTACCTAATGATCATGATCATGCACTAAACCAAATGAAGTATAGATCTTACAAATACCAAACAGGAATTTTAGGAATTATCTGTGCAAAATCTTTATAAAACAATACAAAAACTTTAGAAAAAAAAAGTTTAATACTTCATGGCTCCAGCTCTTTAATCTGTGCAAAATTTAAAAAGTAAAATGTATGAGTGATTATATGTGCTAGTAAACTCAAATGTAAAATGTTAGAAATTAAATTTACACCTCAGTTAGTGGCATAACTGGTCAACTTCTAATTATCAATTTAATCTATAGATAAATCAATTGTCAAATGTTGTTTTTCAACCTGCAATAATAAAGATAAAATGTATCATTTATTTTTTAAATATACTCTTTGCTTTTAAGCAAAAAAAACATAAATACAATATTTTAACATCATACTTTAGTCTTTTTAGTTACTCTGTCGTTTTCGACACCAATCTCCAACACACATCAACATTTCTACTGTTATAGGAGCTAAAGAAGTGCAATATTTGTCAATAACACGACTTCCAACACTAAAAGTTGCCTTTGAAGCTACTGTGATAATGGGTATTGCTAATATATCTCTAGCCAAAGTTGACAACACTGGAAATTTGTATGTATTAAGCTTCCACCAAACAAGAGCATCAAATGCATCATTTGGATTATGCCTATGACACCCTTCCTCTAGATACACATCTAGCTCAGATTTTTCAGGTTGTACCATTTCAATTTCTTTTAAATAAGAAGAGAATTCAGTCCATTTAGAAGAAAATGTAGTATGCTCTTTATTACTTTGAGATGAATTGTTGCTATCTTGAGATTCAGAGTTGCTTTTTGATCCTTGAAGCTTTTCTACAGCTGCATCTGAATATTCTTTATAAATTGCATACAAAAGTCTTTGGACCTCTTTAATATTACTCTCTGATTCAAATGAGTTGTAAAGTTTAGGAAAAGTGAATTTAAGTACTCGCATTTTGCATCTAGTATCCAAAACTAAACCAATAACCATTAATAAATTTCACTCACCCCAATATTTATCAAATTTTTCCTTCATTTTTTGCATCATTTTTCTAATAAACTCTTCTTCATCACAAGAGTTCTCATCCAAGATTACTTTTACTCGATAGACTTTATTTAGAAAAAGATTAGCAGTAGGACACTCACTTCCAGAAATAATTTTGGTTGCTTCATAGAATATTTTCAAAACTTAAAATACTTTATGCAATTTCTTTCAATCATCTTCTGTTGGACAAAAAATGTAACTAGGTTCTCGATCTTTAAATCTTTGAAAAACTTCTTTGAAAGCAATTGCTGTTCTCAACATCTCATAAGTTAAATTCCATCTTCAATTGTTTCACAATTTCCCCGGGGCAATGGTGCAACGGTAGGACATCCGGGTTGTAACTCAGGGACCCGCGGTTCGATCCCCAGCTACGGCGTATTTGCAGAAATTTTCCTCCAAATGGGGAGCGCAATCAAAGGATGCTGGGCATCTGGATTGGCCGCCGTATGCGCTTCCCGATTTACTCTGGTGGTCGGTGGGAAACTTCCGTGGGACCGGGCCGGCCACCCCCAGAGATGTGGCTACTGGGAATATCATTTTTTTTCTAATGAAATCCATACTCTGATGAATTACATGAATAATATCCTTAATTTCATTGAGGTCATCCTGAGATATAAGATTTAAAATGTATGCACAACACCAAACATGGAATAATTTTCCCTCACAAATTAGATTTGTATTTATTTTCAAGAAATCTTCCTTCATATATTTAATTGCAACATCATTAGCACTTGCATTATCAACAGAAATAGTATATCTTATTTTCAATTTCCCATGCCCTTGTACACTTTAAAAGGGTATCTAAAATTTGAGGTCCACCACGAGGAGGAATATGAACAAAATTGAGAGCACGCTTATTTAATTTCCATGAAGAGTCAATCTAGTGACCAGTGATAACCATGTACTCTATTTTTTGATTTTTTGACTTCCATAAATCTATCATGAGACTAATCTTTGTTATATTTTTCAGCAAACCATGTAATTTTTTCTTCTCAACTTCATATATTGCAAAACATTTTTTTTTACTGTTGTTCGTGATATATGAGTCCACTCAGGCATTCCACATCTACAAAACATATTAAAACCTTCTTTTTCTTCTAATAATGTAAATGGATGTTCATGCATCAAGATCCATGAGACAGCTACTTCTTTCATGTGCTCCATACAAAATTTTCCATCAAGTAACAAAGGTGACATAGTTGTTTCAACACTTTCAAAGCCTAATAATAGTTGCTGCTGTTTGAGTTTATCTTCAAGCTTCTTTTTAGACTCCAATGTTTAGTGAAATGATCCAAGTGTCGTTTTAAGTATGTTGTAGTACCTGACTTCAATTTTTGCAAGGAATATATTACAATGTTTATACTTGTACTTATCACCTTTTGGATCCTTAACCTCAATCATGTCTGACCATACTTGAGATCTCTTTTGTTTCTTTGACTTATGCAGCAAATTGTCAACCTCAGTCAAATTATTATTCTCACTATCTCCTTTATCTATTATTTGTTTTGGGATTTCATTTGAATCTAATGAAATTTGAATAACTGGATTTGCTACTGGAGCAGAATCAGCCATATTTTTTGAAAATCGAAAGAGAAATTATATCTGAAAATATTAATAATGTAATAAATTATTCAAAGTATTCTAAATTCCTAATCAACATATCTTCAAGAATAAGGAATAAATTATTCAAATAACTTACATGGAAATATTACTATATTTAAATACGTAAAATTATAACTCTGAAAATTATCAAATTCAACAACTATGTCATAAAAAATCAATATTTAATCACTATTTTTTTCAGAAATAAAATTGAAAATAATATGGGCAGAAGGAGCACATAGCAGTAAAAGAAGATTAAATATAAGCAGAAAAAAAGAAATATAATGCCTTTGAGCTCATGCACATCAAAGGCTGAAAGAATTATCAGAGTGTAGTCTAGGGCTCAGGATTAGTCACCCTTGGCCTGGAGGTCACGAGCGAGGTCAAGCAAGCGGATGACGTTCAATATTCGAAGAGAGAGAAGCGCTCGTGTTCCTCTCGCGCTCAGTTACAGGGTCGAAGGGTGGGAGCAGGGAGAGCTCTTGACGTCGGAGACACCGTCGTAGAAAAGGTAGTCCTTCGGCGCCTTCTCCGTCTTCATTCTTCAACCTCAGCAGGAACCTTATATTCCGAGTTTCATCGTCATCTAAAGCTCGGTAGAGTTTGTGCAATTAGGAATTTAGGGTTAGTAAAACGAATTATATTATAAATATAATATATTATTCTATTACCCGTTAATCCAATAAACCTATTAACCCATCAAGCATTAACCTATTAACCCATTAAACATTATTGAGTTAATGGATTCAAAGTTCAAATCCATTAAAATATATTGATTGAATAATATAATCGAAAATAATAAATATATAATAAAATTAAATAAAAGCTTGCGAGCGGCTCGCGAATAGTCAAACACAATATTATAGATTCGAATTCGGCTTGGAAAATTATTGAACATGTTCAAGTTCGACACAAATTCGATAATTTCGAATACGAATCAAATATTATTCGAATTGGCTCGAAAGGTTCGCGAGCTGACTCGATTCATTTGCACCCCTAATTACTTCGTCACTGCTACAACAACATTAGAATAAGGGTATTTTTGGCAACAAAAATATGACAGAGCTCCCTTTTGACTTATTTTGAAGTAGGGATGCTCTTTTGTTGATTTTAGTAATTAGGGACACCCTTTTGATTTTTGCCCCCTAAGGAAATCATATCCAAAGGTATATGAACACACCATGATTAAGGAAGACATTCAATCCATCAACTACTTCTAATCCTTGCCCTTAAAAAGCAATGTCATAGAAGTCTATATATACATACAGAAAACCAAATGGACGAGTTCCTTTTGAATGAACTCTTTTTGATTGTCAAATTCTTGCAAGATTCTTTTGTGTGATTTTTCCAGGCTGCAGCAAGATATGACAATTCCAGCTAGAGCAATTCACTGTTGTGGAATAAGTCCTGTTTTGTAGGGTTCTTTTAGGTCCACTTTGGTGTGAAGCGTGTTCCATGATGCATGTTGGTGCCTTTGCTTGACAGTTCCCCAGAAGAAGAGCTTGATCAAGGAGACAAGAAACATGCCTTCATTCAGTTGTAGATTTTCAACTTGCTTTCCCAAATTTTGGATGATTTGTATGAAGGGGTCTCACTGGGAATCATTTTAGAGTGCCCCTCTATAGTCGTCCAATTCCATTGAATTAAGTCTTAGTCTAGTCAGACCGAATAAGTTTAAGGCTAGCTAGTCGGATTAACCGGTTGTATAGGGAGCCCTTCGTAATGATTTTTATAAAATGCCCTACTATAGAAACTACTCTCTTCAAAACCACTTGGCCTTTTTGACACATTCAACTCCTCTAGACCAACAAGCTAAGTTTGGCACTAATGAAGTTAGTTTCGAAGTTTGAGGATATGGTATTGTGCTTAAGTTTGATCCTAATGAGATTAGCTAACATTTTAGAATCATCTGAGCACAGAGAATTTCGTAAGGAGTCTCAAATGGTTATTGTTTTGTAAGGAGTCATTCGTGAGCCACTCAAACTCTCTTAGTCACTTTGTCTAGTCCTTCAACTTGTTCAATCCTCTTGGCTATTGACCTTAATTGATTTGTTCAAGTAGCTTTATCAATGTTAATCGGTCACATATTGTGTTCAAAACTTAAGCTATTAGAAAAGAGACTAATTTTATATCTATATATATATTGGTTTATGTACTAGTTTCAACGCTTGTACTCTATTCATCTTATTTGTCTATTTTATATTCAAAATTTATAGGTGAAATGATATTAGATGAAATAAAATTAATGATTATATTGTTCTAATCATTTCACCTTCAATTTAACATTCAAATTTTGTAATTTCACTTCAGTAAAAAAGTGGAATTCACTACTTCAGCGGTCTCACAAGGTCAGTTTCACGACCACCTGTGAGGAGGTAAATCGAAAAATTGCAGTTAGCCATTACGGAAAGGGCATTACTTCGACTTCATCGAGATTCGACCTTTGCTCATTTCAGTAAGTCCTTCTCGCATTAACTAACTCAACCATGTTTCAGGGGCTAAATTTTGCAATTTTACACTTCTAGGATTGCCCTTCAAAATGGAAATTATCTTTATATACATCTAATGGTAATTTTTATTTTGCCTTCTATATAATTTTATTATCATTATCATATATTTCTTATCCTTTTTGTTTGTCACAATAATAATAACTATTAACTTTATAAACAATAATAGAGAGACAAATATTAATGACACTTTAAAAGTTTCATAGTGGTTTATGTGAAAGGTCTCATTCATAACCCTAGAATTTGAGCAAATCTAAAGAGATTTGATCTCATCGTAAATTGCTTAATCATCAAGATTAATTTCCTTTAAATTTACTCAAATCTAATAATTTTAACAAATAACGTTTGATTCCTTCTCGACTTTATCACAACTTTTTTTTATTAAAAAAACAAATCTCCACCTTAATTATGGCCACGATGAAAGAATATCTAATAGCTTCTTTGTGGTATAATTGTCAATCGAATCACCATCAAACTTAGGGATGGTTGAGGATGACAAGGATGATAACAACAACGAAGAAGACGACTAGCACTTAACTTTAGTTAATTTACATTTCACACTTTTAATGATTTAGTAGTATTTATTTATTTATTTTGACTTAATCGGATCCTAAATAATCTTTTTGATGGAGATGTGTAATGTTAATGTGTGGTGGGATTAGAACATTTCTCCACGAATTGCATGCGAAAGCTAATGAAAGTCCAAATGCAAAATGAACATTTAATTCATGTTTAGAGTTTTTTGTAATACTTTGTTTGGGAGGAGGTGAGGGGAGGGGAAGGAAGGGTAAATAAGGGGAAGGGAATTTGAACTTTGTGTGGAAAAGAGTGAGGGAAGAGGAGGGAAGGGAAGGGAAGGGAAGGAAAGCGTAAGTTTTAACCTTCCTTATCCATGAAAAGGAAGATTTTCTTACACTCCAATTTGGGACGTAAGGAAAGGGAAGACAACTCTAAATATCATTTATTTTAATTTTATCACTATTTTAAAATATTAATTCATAAATAATTTATTTAATCTATTTTTTATATTTTTTTCTCGCTGAGCATGATCTTTTCGCTCCTTTCTTACATCAGTAAATTTTTATAAAAATATATGTAAAAATACTGATTTATCCTTTATCGTATCAAAGTGTACAGATTTTATATTTCGCATGCTTATTGTATGTCTACTCATTATTTTTTTTTAATTTTTTTATTTATTTAAATCATAAATATTAATTTTAATTGGTCTCACAAGGTGGTTTGGTAAGAAAAATCTTACATCCATAGATTTAATTTTAAATAAATATTAATTTTAATTGGTCTTACAAGGTGGTTTGGTAAGAAAAATCTTACATCCATAGGTTTAAGGAGTTATATATATTTTTTCCACACGTTGATTTATTTTAATAAGAATATTTTTGTAATTGTATATATTTAACCTTGATTCCCTTTCCTTTCTTCCCAAACAAGGTAACACATATTTGGATAATATAAATATTTTTCTTCTCTTTCTTTTCCCTCCCTTTCCCTTTCTTCCCTTTCCGTTAATGAACCTTCTCTCACCCCATCCAAATAGAGCGTAAGAGAAAATAGATTATTTTTTATTATTCAAAATATGATTTTTTATAGTTTATTATTATTATTATTATTATTATTATTATTATTATTATTATTATTATTATTATTTTGTTAACCATGATATTTATTATATGGCACAAACATTAAAAAGTGAGAAAATATATTTTTATAAAAAATCATTTTATGCAAAATGAAGCATTTGGAAATTACATTATATATTATTTAAAAAATAAATCTTTTATAAGTAGTCATATAGTGCAATAGTGAGTTAAATTTAATTGATTTTTTACATATCAAAAGATTAGGATTGAAGTTAATTATGTCATATATCTAATCATGTCAAAATCATGAATCAATACCTCGGATTTTTGTATTTAACATTTATAATTTTTTATTTATTTCATGTCAAAAGATTCGGATTGAAGTATATATCCCATTTTATAAATATATTAAAATAACATTTCATTATAATTTTTTATTCTAAAAATATCTTTTTTTATTTGACATGTGTAACATTCACAAACTATCCCATTTAATAATCAAGTGAAATTATTAGAAATAAGGACAGATTTTTGTTATCTTCTTCTTGTGTGTTACACATGCACTCACTAACTTAATTTTTAGTTGCCCCGGTAGGTATGATGCAATGGTGAAGTAATTAAAATAATAAATAAAAAGATTAAAATTTAAATCATAAATAAGAAGATCAAAATTAAAATCTTAATAAAATAAATATTTTGAATGTCAATCTCTTAATATGCATAAACTATATTTTAGATTTACTGATAGATGAATTATAAAATCGTCTATTTTTAAAATTAGTCGGACGAAGACATCTAGATTATTATAAAAAAAAATACTGAAAATTATTTTAATGTTGATCAAAATGCTTCAATATGGGTCAAAATTACTTTGGATTATCAAAACTAGTTCATTGTTGATTTATATTGTTAGTTATCTAAATAGTTGATGGGGAGATTTTTGGAATCTCAAGTGTATGTATCATAGTTTTAATGTTTGATCAAGTAAATTTAAATTAGATTTTGTTGTGTTTTTGATACGTGTATTTAAGTGTGTAGAGACTTAGAAAAACACATAAGTGTTTGACTCAAAATTCGATGGAGTATAGTTAAGGGTGATATACTGATATGAAACACCTAAGAGATTGAAAAAAAACAAAGAGTATCAGAGACAGTGAACCTTGGGGTAGAAAATTCAAGTGAGCAATAAAGATGATACGGGAAGGGAACTAATGGACTTGGTACATTTAAAGTACGAGGACTCTAACAAAAGAGAATCCCAGCGGAGTAGAGAGATGGACGAGGAGTGAGTTAGAAGAGCTCATTGTATATGAGAGACGAGAAGATGGGACGAAGTTTGCGCAAGGTAAGCTGGTGAGTTGAGTGAACTGCTCTTGGGACTTGGATAGAAACTAAAGCCAAGTGAACTAAGCTATAGTTAGGTGATCGGAATAGGATTCCGAGTGACTGAACTCCGGGTGACATTAAAGGATCTAGACGACCCTATACCCTGTATACTTATCCTTTGAATAGGTATGAGATCTGAGCAATTCAGGTGGTTTGCAACTGGATGGACCTCCGAGCAACTAGAAGGACACGTGGAGTGTATGATCGAGTCAGTCGGCCAGAGATTCAGATTGGCCAGGTGTTTAGGCGATTGGAAGGGTATCACGTTAGCCAAATTGAATAAAAGGAGACTTGTTTGTAGATAAGCTTGATGGCTAATTATTCAGTAAGGTTTGGGAGATCGAAAATGACCCGATCGAAATGAAGACTATATAAAGAGTCACAAAGTTTAAAGACAAACAATCACATTGGAAATATTGTCTTAACATTATTGTTCTTATTGCAAAAGTTACTCTACTTGTAGTATCAATCATCATTTGTATAAGAGGTTTCTGTACCTTCAATATTTTATAAAAAAAAAAGAGAAAGTTAGTAGAAGATATTGTGCATAGATCTTGGAATAGCAAATCTTAAGAGGTAATAAATCAAGTAAAATATTGTATCTTTCCTTGTGTATGCTTTGTATTCTAATATGTATATGTGGTCTTTCTAAATAATTAGCAAGAAATAAGAGATAAAATATTTTTTAATTATAAGGACTCTCTAACAAACCTTTATAAGGACTCTCTAACAAACCTGAGTGTCCTCTACACTATATATGATAAATATAAGGCTCCTTTTGCTATAACCAAAATAAAAGGATCTTTTTTAATTTTTAAAATTTTTCTTTTCTTTTTAAATCCTGCTCTTCCTCCTCTTCATTTGAAGAAGAAGAAGAAGAAGAAGTGAAAATGAGTTTTTCCTCTTTCCCAGTGCATCTTGATCCTCCCAACTGGAACCAGGTGATCATCTATTTTTCTTCTTTATTTCAATTCCTCAAACTTAAAGCAAGATCATAATATTCAATGTTGCCTCAGCTGCCAGCTGCTATCGGAGCCGGAGCCGGCGGCGGCGAGGCTGGCCTTGCTTCTGCACAGGCACCAGGAGTTGCCGCCGCTCAGCCTACTATCTCGACGGCGGAGCGCGCCCAGCTGGGGAAGGTCCCGCCGCCGGAGCAGGCGCTCCGGTGCCCGCGGTGCGACTCCACCAACACCAAGTTCTGCTACTTCAACAACTACTCCTTCTCGCAGCCGCGCCACTTCTGCAAGGCCTGCCGCCGCTACTGGACCCGCGGCGGCTCCCTCCGCAGCGTCCCCGTCGGCGGGGCCTGCCGCCGCCGCCGCAACAGTAGCGCCAAGTCCTCCTCCACCTCGTCCAAGACGAGCAATTATCTTGCTCCGAGTTCCGGAGTAATTGCGACGATAAACGCGGCCGCCGCTGCCGCCGCCGCCGCCGCAGGGAGTCACATAGAGCAGTGGAACCTGCCACAGATGCCGCACCTCCCTTTCTTGGAGCCGGCGGCGCAACGACCGCCCAAGTTGACGTTGCCTCGTTTCCAGCCAGCGTTAACCTCCCGCCGGTGAAAATGGAGGATCAGGCGTCTCATTTAGGGTTCATCTTGCCGAGACCATATTCAGCTCCTTCCGGAAACTATCACCAACAGTACTACTGGAGCAGCAGCAAGGGCATCAAAGATGGCGGCGGCGGGAGCAGCAACGGCATCAAAGGTGGTGGTTGGGCGACGACGGGCGATCTCTATGTTTTCGACTCGTCATCCATCCCATTCCCAGGCTACAACAACAATTCTTCATGATCCTCTTGCATGCAGATCCTTTTCTTTACGGTCCGAATTTTTAGCAACTTCCTGTCTACAACATATAATAGATAGCTGCTAGCTACATATTGTACAAATTATATATTAGTTTTTACATGCTCGATCGTATTTAAATTATATTTATTTGCAATGTAATGAGTATTATATATTTTATCTTCAGAGCATAATTAAATTGATTACGATAGAATAGACTTGTTGAAGTCGACAAGAATCTCGATGAAGCCGAGATAATGTCCTCCTCTGTCATAGTCAATTATAGCTTCTCGATTAACTCCTCACACATGGTTGTGGAGGTGACCGTGTGAGGCGCTAGGGTGGTGAATTCCATCTTTTAATGAAGTGAGTGTCATGTATTCCACATTGTTTGTTTTGCTAGTTGGAATATTATTTTAATTAAGTTATCACTTAATTAGAGAAGCTAAATCAAAATGATATAAAATCACCGTTTCTAGAAGCTAACAAATAGTTTCTACATGTTGTACAAGCTCCATGCTAGATTCTACCCAGTTGATCATGATCAGATAATGTTCATTTAAAATGTAGTGAGTACTATATATGAAGTCTCCATTTTAACTAAGTTATCACTGAAGTAAAATTAAAATGATATAAAATTACTGCTATACACTTTAATAAAATATAACATTTAGAAAAAAAATTGAAATGGAATTTAAAACAAAATTGATAGGAAATTATATATAAATTTATATAAACAAAAATAAATATAAATTATAAACAAAATTTGAAATCATATGATTTCTGTTAAAACATCCGTTTAAAATTTAATAAAAATTTAAGATGGAATTAAAATTTATTTCAGATTTAGATAAATTAGAAACAGATTTGCTATAAAATTACTAATCCGTTTCACTTTAATAAAATATAACATTTGAAAAAAAAATTGAGATGAAATTTAAAATAAATTTGATATGAAATTATATATAAATTTTTATAAATAAAAATAAATACAAATTATAAATGGAATTTGAGACAGTATGATGTCTATCAAAACATCTATTTAAAATTTAATAAAAATTTAAGATGGAATTAAAATCTATTTCAGATTTAGATAAATTAGAGACGGATTTGTTACAAAATTACTAATCTATTTCACTCTAATAAAATATAACATTTGGAAAAAATATTGAGACGAAATTTAAAATAAATTTGATACAAAAATATATATAAATTTTTATAAATAAAAATAAATGAGAATTATAAATGAAATTTGAGACTGTATAATTTTTGTCAAAATATCTGTTTAAAATTTAATAAAAATTTAAGATAGATATTAAAATCTATTTCAAATTTAGATAAATCGAAGACGACTTTACTACGAAAATATTAATCCATTTCACTTTAATAAAATATAATGTACGATAAGAAATTTGAGACGGAAGTTAAAATAAATTTGAAACAAAATTATAAATAAAAATTTTTAAACAAAAATAAATATTAATTACAAATAAAATTTAAACCTATATAATTTTTATTAACAAATCTGTTTAAAATTTTTTAAAATTTTGGGATAGAAATAAACCTATTTTAAATTTATATAAATTAGAGATAATTTTTAAAATAAAAATAAAATTTAATCAAAATTTATATAAGTGGAGATGAATTTATTATGAAATTATTAATTTATTTCACTTTAATAAAATTGATTTGTTCTTCTTTATTATGGGAAAAGTATAAATTATTACTACTAAGATGGTACAAAAACTAGCCAATTGAGTTATACTCACTTGCTTTTGAGCATAGTTGAGTTGGTTATGATGAAGTGGATTTACTGAGGTGGGCAGAGATTGAATTTTTGTAAAGTTAGAAATTAATTATTTTAAATATTTCTAATTTATTTGAAATGTGTGATTGTTTTTTATAATCTAATATATAGATGAGAAATATAGGAATAATGCACGTAAGATGGACAAATATAGACTTGTGTCAGATGTAGAGGTAGCTTAATGATAAAAATATTAGACGAAGACAGATTTAATTTATTAGCTCAACTAGCTTAGTCCACTCGAATAATTTAAAAATAGTTCGGCTCACTCAACACTAGTTTTTTTTTTTAGACAATCAAACTTGAATTCAGCACTCAAAGTCTTCTCAAATAAATCACGTAAGACAATATTTTATATTTAACCATTTTTATTATCTCTCGTGAATATCTCCTAACACTTATTTCATTAAATTGGCACAAGAAGGGCTAGCAAAGATTAAGAATCAAAACTTGATATATATTATTTTGTTTTTCTTTAACAATCAATCAACAAGAAGATGGACCCAAGTGTTGCAGCACTAATTCTTGTGAGCCACTTGAGTACTTGGTTTTGTTAGGATTTAGGGTTTAGTCAGCGGAGTCTAATATTTACGGGTGCAAACATAATTGACTCCAATTGATAGATGAAGCCCATTTGAATGAGGCGATTATTTCAAAAAATATCTTTATTTTAATATAATATTTATGTCATAATTTTTTAATATATATTAGATAAATTCGAAATATAATTTATGCAGAAGTCGAGATTCAATTATGATCTATTTTTTAATATTTTATTATTATACTACAAAATTATTAGAGTTGTTATTATCTATAATATTTTTAAAATAATTTTATAAAATTAAAATATTTAAAATTAAATTTAAATAATTTTTAAAATTTAATAAAATTATTTATTTTAATATAAAATTCTTCACATATATATATATATAATATTTTTAATTAAATTAAATTAAAAAATATTAATATATTACAACAATTACGTCACAACTAATACAATAACAGGATATTTTCTGGATTATAAATATACAAAAGCAAAGTTTTAATTTCTTTTTAAAAAACAATTGGGAGGTTTAGAGTTTTATGAATTTTAATAAGCATCCATTTTGTTTGATCATCCTTATCATTGTCTTGTCATTTTGTAATAATTGAAAAGTACCTTAAAATATTTTTTTATCATATATTCAATTAATCTTTAAAAGAGATCGTTTCAATCGTACAAAAAAATTTTATTGTCTACTAAAATAAATCAAAAAGCATAAATAAATTCAATTTATCCCATCTCCTATCAGTGCATTGTAACCCCAAATGAAATTTTTTAAATTCTCCAAATCTATTCAAGCAAAAAGTAAAATTTATCACCTCAACAATCCCACACAATCGATTTCACGATCATATGTAAGAAAATAAATCAAAACACTACAATTGACCACGACAAAAGAATATATTATCTCAACTTAATTGAGATTCAATTTTTATCCATTTCAACAATTTTGTTCCATTGTAATCAACTCAACTATGCTCCGGATACTAAACTCCCCAAACTTATCTTACTAGTTAACATGGTTGATTCAATTACTAGATTTGGGTTTCCTCTTGGTTAATTTTTCATAATTGAAAACAATTTCAAATCTTTCACTTCAATACAAAATATCAAGTACCAAATAGACTAAAAATTGAAGTGACATTCTATTCATTTTTCATCTAAAAATACCTTTATTTTAATAAAGTTGTAGTAACTTTACTCGTAACTAAGTTCTCCTACTTAATGAAAATTACCATATAAAAAATATTATTATATTAAAATATCTTTCTCTAACTCATCAAAATTAATTTAAGCTTAATCAATCGACTTTAGCCACTACAAGCAATTTAGTTATATGATTCTATATTTAATAGTTTTGAACAAAATTACTCCTGCACTAAAATAAATATATATTTAAGGTAAAAAATATATAATAAAATATTATTTTAATATCTTTTTAAACCCATGATAATAAAATAAAGAATGCTGCTATAACTTTCACCAGCCATGAGCAAGCCAATTGATATACCGAACCTGAACATACCAATCAAATTAGATGAGCTGACAAGGACAACCGAGCCAAGTCAAAGGTGGTCAAATCGGGTTAATTGGGTTGGGTCGATGATTAAACCAGGCAAGCCGGTCGGACCAGGTGAACAGATCAATTGGTTTGAGCTGATCCTTCATAGCGTCTAGCCTACCTCTAGAGTTTTTCTCATCAATGCACCAAGTTAGAATATAGCAAATTTTAACAATTGTATCAAAAAACAAGAAAATAATCTATTTTTTCTTTCAAAAAAACTTTTCAAAAGAAATTGTTTTTCAGAAAACATAAAGGATGTGTCTGAGAACAGTTCTTGAAAAAACCAAACATCGAATTTCAATTCGATTACCAGAGGTTGCCTACCGAGATATAGCAAATCTCACCATCGCAAACAATCATATTATTTCTTCTTATCGCTCACTCCAGCAGACCTGAGAAACAGAGAGGATGCTTACTTTTCAGATTAAAATGAAACGAAAAACTGGCATCGGTCCGGGGAAAAACTTAAATTAGGCAAGTAATCAGTCAAAAAAGCTAATACACAGTGCAAGTTCAAGTCATTCTATTCTTGATCCAAAATCTAATGATTGTAGAAAACAAATCTAGAGTTTAAATTCAATCCAACATCATTTCCCTAGAGGAAACTAGAGTGGCAATCATATTCATCATTTCAGAGTTTGAAAAGGAAATTCTGCTGCTTCCGACCATTAAAACACTCAAAGCCAAGCTAGGTAGGGAAGATGATCAAATTGGGCCAAACTGGTCCTGTGGGTTGATTGGGTAAAGCAGGACAATCAAGCAAGATGAGCTAACTGATAGATCGCACAAAGCCACGGTGTAAGGGACACCCAAGTTAGAATAGGCCAACTAGTCAAATAGATCAAATGAGCCAAACAGGTCATACGAATTGGAAGAATCAGGCCGAGTATGACAAAGAAAAACATAGTACATGATCTCATTTCTAATCACCCATAAACCTTACAGATCACCCTAAAGAATCAATTTGAAAATGGTACAATATGGAGGAGTCCAATTGTCCATATGTTTTTTCCTACCATTTGAAGTGAGAAAGAAATACGACATGAAAATGATTGAATGTTGAAGTGTAACATGCTGGTAAAGTTTCAATTTGAAGGACTATAGAAATTCTGTCATACAAACAGTAATGTTCCATATTGAATGAATTGAATATGTACAGCTTAATAGATCATGTCAAAAGTATAAACAAACAAAATCAATCATCAATATATAAAAGAAAGATAACAAGTTTGTTTAGTTCGATTATTTAACAGCTCCAATAATAGTAATCAATATCATGGAACAGGCATATAATTAACTTTGAAAGCATTGTCTAACACTTTCACAAAACTAAAAATTATTTACTCAATGAGATCTTTGCTCCTCTTTATTAAGGTTATGCATTTATCAAATAAAACCAGTGAATAAAATTCAATTATATAACTGTGATATTAGACTTAAAGAAAAATGAAAAATAAAAATACTCCTACAACAAAAAATTGGAATCATGAAAAACATAATAAACTATTCACCTCATTTTCCGGAGAACATTAGCCATCTCCTCTCTCTTCTTCTTGGCTCTTTTGTGTGTACCCAGCTTTCTCTTTGCAACCTTCAGTGCACGTTTATCCTTTCCAACCTTTAGTAACTCAGTGATCCTCTTCTCGTAGGGAGCAAAACCAGCCACTTCTCTGATCAAACTCCTAACAAAATGCACTCTCTTGCTAGTTTTCTAACACATTGTTGCCCAATATTAGTTACATTAGATCATAATGACAAAAATATACATATGAATAAAAAAGAGCAAAAATCAGGACACCCCTTATTTTTGTTATCATCAAAAGAGCATCCTATTTTAGAAAATATTAAAAAGACATCCTATCATATTTTTTATCCCGAAAATATCCTAATTTCAACGTTGTTGTAGCAACTTTGGCCAAAACTGCTAAAACTAGAACAATTTTTGCTACAACATGGAACAACTTTGGCTAAAACTACTCTAACATGGAGCAACACAATTTTAATCAACTGCTCTATGTTATACGATCTTTAATCAAGATTGTTCCGCATTGTAGCAATTTTGGCCAAAATTACTACAATAGTATTTGATCAGTTTTTGACCAACTTAGAGCAATTTTAACTAATATTTAAGCAGCTCTAACCAATGTTAAAACAATTTTGACCAAAAGTACATGCGATAATTTTAAGCACATTGTAGCAGTTGTAGCCGAAACTACTACAACAGTATTAGACCAATTTTGACCATGTTAGACCAATTCTGATCAAGTTGGAGCACTTTTAACCAATATTAAAGCAGCTATAATCAATAGTAATACAATTCTAACCAAAGTTACTTATAATAATTTTTAGTAGGTTGTAACAATTTCAGCTAAAATTACTACAACAGTGGTATGATAGAACTAGGATATTTTAGGATGGACACCCTTTTGATAGTTTTTCAATATGGAGCATCTTTTTAATGATAACAAAAATAAGAAACACCCTCTTGAGTTTTACCCAATAAAAATATATGGAAAGAGAAAGATATATTAATTTTGTGCCACTAGTTATTAAATAAACAACAGAAATAACATAGCACAAGTCCCGAATGCAAGATAATTACAGTTCTGAATGCAAATGGTAATTAATCAGAGCACAGTAACTGATATTGCATTCTGAAAGTATATATATTTTTAAAGATAGTTAATAAAATGTTGGCTTTTAGGAGTTTGTTCCCACCAAGTAGCTGTTATGTCTACTTTTTTTTCCCAACACAAAACTTGAAGAACAGGAGATGCACAGCAATTCTCTAACATAATCATAAACTCAAGCAATGATGGCATCAAATCTTATCAGAATCAAACAAAAGGAAAACCTACAACTGAGCACTTTGGTAAATCTTGAAGTCCATCTAAAACTACTCGTTTATCGCGTAAAAAAACAAAATCTTGGGCGTAAAATCAACAGCGCCACGTAAAATTATTTACTAAGTGGAATGCGAAATGAGCTTGAACAATGGATCATATCGTAAGCTCCAATTTCCAAAAACTCCAAACTCATACCCCTTTGCGGCTGGAAGGACGAGGAGCTAACTCCCTCCTGGTGACGATGTGCCCTTTGTTGAGCCCGACGAAGAGACCGGTCTTCGGCTGAGGAGGGGCCATTGCCAGGCCTGGACGAAGAAGAACGCGAACTCCCTTCAGTCAAAGTAAGATAACAATCAGATCAGGAGAAAACCCTACCGCAGACGAACACAAATCTCCGTGCGCTAACGGCTTACCACGAAACGCAGCTGCAGCCGGCGCGACCAAGAACCCTAATGGCGGAGACGCGCGATCCGTTAAATAGCGAAATGGAGGGTTCCGAATGCTGTTATTTACGAAATTAACCTAGCGATTAGGAACCGTTTGATTTGATCGTTCGGTCACATGATGAATGGATGAGATTAACATCAGAGATCACTTTTAAAATTTATTAAAACAGCATGTCTACTAAATATCGTTGGCCGATCCCTCCCCTCGTTCCAACGGCTCGAATTGATCCGACAGTCGAGCACTCCAATTTGCCGACCTCGAGACCTGCCAACTCTTAGTGTGCTGTCGATTGCTCGAGTCGGAGTGGAGATGATCCTGATCATCCGTCGAGCAATATAGCCCCTGAGCACTCCGACTTCCTAAGCTTCGTCGAGAATGGTCGAGCACTTCAATTTTTGCCTGTTGATCTCCCGAGCACTTCAATTTTTACCTGTTGATCTCCCAAGTACTCCGATCTCCCGACCTATCAAACTAGTATGAGACCAGGTTCAATAAGACAAAACAGACATGGGCTATGTTACGGTAATAACCTGGGTGACCCCGGATTTGGCTTGAGTCTGATCCTGATCCCCTCCATAGGTTCGGTCAACCCCCACCACAGTCTCCCCCTATACTCCGAAAAGAGCCGAGTCACCCCTCTATCTCTTTCATGACCGAATCGCCCATTCGGACACGTCCTCGCCGAATCGCCCATTCGGCCACGCCCTCGCCGAATCACCCATTCGGCCACGCTCTCACCGAATCGTCCATTCGGCCACGCCCTCGCCAAATCGCCCATTCGGGCACGCCCTCGCCGAATCGCCCATGTGGCTATGCTGAATCGCCCATTCGGGCACGTCCTCGCCGAATCGCCCATCCGGCTATGCTGAATCGTCCATTCGATCTTCCATTCATTGAGTCACCCACTCGGCTCTTCTTCAGCCGAACGGCCCATTCGGCCACCCCATGGCCGAATCGACCATGTGGCCCTTTCTTCTTCCCTTAGTCTCTGAAGCACCTTGATGCTAGATCCGACCACGGGCCGGGTCCAACCCGGCCCCGGCCCGGCTCCAACCCGGACCCGGCCCGGGTCAACGGGCCACCCGATCGGTTGACCCGGTTAGCCGGGCCGATTCCGGTTCAAGGGGTTGTGAAACCGGCGGCCCACCGGTTAACCGGCGGGTTGAACCGCCGATTCATTTTTTTTTCGTTGCTTCCAGGTACGCTTCTCGTGCTCTGCCCTTCTTTTCGTCGCTCGTGGGATGACCTCTCGCCTTCACGCTGTAGTGGCCGCTCGATTCGCTTCGCCGCAAGCTGAAGAAGCCCCTGTTCAAGGGCGACGCCGGCAGGGCCAGGGAGCGCCGCTGCGGGGTGGTGGTGGAGGTCCGCGTTCCTCTTCTGGAAGCAGAGCCACGAGGGCAGCGGGGAGTCCGGCGGGCGGTGGCACTCCCGTACCGCGCAGTTGTGGCCCGTGTACGCCACCGAGAGCGGCGGCGGCGCCAGGCAGCAGAGGGCGCCGATGCTGCTGGCTGCGGCAGAGGTCGGAGCGGCGGCCGCGGGAGGGGTGGTCTATCGGAGACTTAGGGACACCGGTGGGGACCACAGGGCGGCAGTGGCGGCGGCGGCGCCAGTCTACATCGTCACCTGAATGAATCAAAGATCCTTCCTTCTTCCCCTTCTCTGGAATTATCAAAACGATTGCTTTTTTTTTTTTTTTGGTTTTTTTCCTTCGTGTTCATAGATCTCTCGAATCCATCGCTCGATTGCTGAAGCCTAAGCTGAACAGGTGAAGGCGTGGACGGGGAAAAAGGCGGCTTTTGCTGAAGCAAAGTTATTGGCGTGGAATGTCTCGCGTTTGACGATGAATTTCATTAAATTTTCGTGTCGAAATAAGCTCTTTTTTTAATAAATTTTAAATTTTTTAATATAATAATCTCGAACCGTCACGAACCGTGAACCAAATCGTGAACCGGCGGTTCCGAACCGTGAACCGTAACCGTCTTGAGCGGTTAAGGTTAAGGGTCGATCTGTCATGAACCGTCGAATCGGCGGTTCTGAACCGTCGAACCGTCGGTTCTGAACCGTCGAACCGTCGGTTCTGAACCGTCGAACCGTCGGTTCTGAACCGTCGAACCGTCGGTTCTGAACCGTCGAACCGTCGGTTCTGAACCGTGGTCGGGTCTACTTGATGCTAAAAGCCTTCGCCTCATGTGTCCTTTATCACGCCAGACTGACCAAGCACCCTACAGTGCCCTGGTACACCTCATCATGATTTCTGACAAGCCCACGCCCCCCATTAATTAAGACTATCTCCCCGCTACCTGCACGGATGGTGACAAGATAACACTTTACCAGCAATGGGATAGAGAATTCGATTGTTCCTGACACCTCATTGATCATGATGGGGCATTTCTTAATGACGACGTGACAGGTACGCACGTTCATCTCCTCCTTAAAAACGATCACTCCCCTCGGCAGGTATCTCTCTCAACTTCTTCAATTTCTATTTTCTCTTTACGCTCAAGCTACTGTTCATCTTCTTCCTCCCGCCGTGCTTGACTTGAGCGTCAGAGTGGTCGCGCCAGGACACCCCCCTGCCCTTCCTACTCACGCCTTCTTTGTTCTCAGGTCCAGGTGCCGAAGGCGCACCAGACCCTTTCTCTTGTTCCACACCAGTCCCAAAGAAGGTCCTGACGACCCTGAAGCTCCCATCGCCGTCAGCTCCCCCTCCTGCTCCACTCCCAAGGCGAGGAAGATCCAGTGACGTGTCCAGAAGCACTTCTCAACCGGAACAGGCTAGAATCCCTACCTCCCCCTAATCTATATGTAGAAGTGTAATTGAGTCAAGTTGCTCATGAACTATTCGGATCTCGATTCGAAAAAAAATTCGTTCGAGTTCATTTAATTCGATTAAATTAGTGAGCCGAACTCAGTCTGATTTCGAGCTCGAAAACATTATCAAGCTGAGCTCAAGCTTAATAATATTTAGTTCGTCAGTTCGCGAATATGTTCGTTAAGAGGCTCATGAACATATTCGTTAAGAGGCTGATCAGGAGGATCAGTTGCGTTCAAGTCCTGGGGGGCAACGACAGAGCCAAGCAAAAGTCCAACAGGTCAGGAGGACTTGGTTGGCATCAGGTAAATTCTCCCGAGGGGAGTGGTGAGGACGCGTTCCTACGAGGAACAGTAGGCGCCGGTCTAACCCAGGATCTCACCGGAGATCCGAAGTTAAGCGAAGCCGGTTCGGTGAACCGACCGGTTCTTTAAAATACTATGTTTCGAGCTAACTTGTTGTGCAGGAAAGAAGGGCTCGACAAATGCTAATTCCGGCCAAAAATTCTGATTTTTGGGTCTGGAGTCGACTCAGATAGGTTCTGGAGTCGACTCCAGCCTAGCCAGCTCAAATCCGGAAGTCTGCACGTCAAAGTCATCGCCAGCGGAGCTGGAGTCGACTCAGACGGCGATCTGAGTCGACCCAGGTCAAAAAGTTATCGCCTCCGCCGCCACCGCGACTGGAGTCGACCCAGAGCCAGACCGGAGTCGACTCAAGAAGGATAAGCGGCGAAGCTGATAGACTTTTATCCGCCACGTCGGCTGGAGTCGACCCAGATGCCTATCTGAGTCGACTCAGCTCGACTATATAAGGCAGTCGCGAGCAGCCTTCGAGCAACCAATTCTTTTCGCTCTCAAACGCCTTCCTCGCGTCCGTTAAGCTTCCGATCTTCGACGTTGGTGCCGAGACTACATCAAGCTACTTCAACGAGCACCGAGACGCCGAATCCATACTCCGGGGAGCACAAAATTTGGTAACAAAAAGCTGTACTTAAATTCCAATCAATAGCTTTGTAATCGAATTTTTGTAACGCCTTTTTCGATATACTTGCAACCGCAAGGAGCAAGTATCTTAGTGGATTGCCCAAAGTAAACGGTCAAGGACCGTGGGCCTTGGAGTAGCAGCGTTGCGCTGTGAACCAAGTAAAAACAAACGAGTCATTTATTTTCTGCACTTGTTCTTTATTCTTGCAAATCGAGTTTTCACTTACGCTTCCGCACGCAAAGTTTTATCGAATATCGAAAAGCGTTAAAATACGCTATTCACCCCCCCTCTAGCGTATTTCCGATCCTACAGGTTAGGCATGTCAAAAATGAATTCGACTAGAGTCGACATAAAAAATATTGAATTAGAGTTGGGTGTTTTAGAATTCGAGTTGGACGCAAAATCTGATTTGATTTTTTTTTTAATTGCGTTTGAGTTGACTTAAATTTAGGAGTGGAGCTTGAAACTTGAAAGTTATTTTGTAATGCTTTGAAACTTTTTATATTTTATATTGGCATTATAAAATTTCATCTTATAATATTTATTAATATTTATTTTGTGAAAGATTTAAATTTTTTAAATAATTATTTTTATTAGGGAGTAATTAATAGTTTAGACTATTAAATTTATAAAATATAATTATCAAGGTTTGTTGTTAAAATTAAAATATTATTATTATTTATTTTAAATTTTTATTTAATTATTTTATTAAATAATAAGAGAATAATATTACATGGTAAAAAATCATCGTTGGTCAGGTTACTCTGGTTAGTTTGAGTTCGAGTTCTAGTTTATAATGTTCAGATTGATTCATGTATGGGTAATTGAGATTTTTTATAATATCGTTACTTCAACCTGATCCAAAACCACCTAATCCACCTAAATTGATACCCTTACAAAGGGTGTCCTTTTCCTCTCTCATCGATGATCTCTCTTATTTGTACTTTCTTTCTCTTTCAAATAAGAATAGAAAGTAGAAGCTGTTCATTATTTCAAGGCAAGGCAATGTGAAAGTTGTTTTAAATATCAAATTGATTTTGGATAGTTGACGTTGGATTAATTTGATCTATCAAATAATTTAAGTGGATTTGGTAAAGATGGATCAGGACAGATAAACTCGAGTGCATTGTACGTCAAGCGGACCGAAAAAATCTTAATGGAAAATTCAAAATAAATTACTCATTCAAAAATTAAAAAAATAATTTTCTCTCTCCTAGGTAAAAGTAATACATTGGTCGAGTAAACAAAAGAAAAAAAAAATCTTTTCTTAGAAATAATAGAATTGAGTTCATTTTCTCTCTCTCAGTTAAAAGAAATCAAGCATCCAAATAAGATTGGCTCGCATTCAATTTTAAAATGGAGTCACAGTTGCATTTTAAAAAAGCAATTGAGTCCATTGGATGATCCAATGGATTGATTAGCAATCTGTTTAGTAAACAAAAAAAAAAACCTCTCTCTCTATCTTAGGTAAAACTGTAAAAGTAAAATCCTAGTTGATTACCGCATCGTCGCCTCAACACCTTTGTGAATCACCGACTCCCATCCGCTTTGCTGCCTCAACGCCTTCCGGAATTGCCTGTAGAGAACGCCACCCTGTGAATCACATAGAGAGAATGGTAATCCAACAAATGATTGTCCATATCTTTGATCTTCAAGCTCAAATCCTACTAATTCGGCAATCCCTAATCTCCAAGCTTAAATCCATCAGTCTCAGCAGTCCTTCAACTTTGATCTCCATTCTTCAAGCTCCTGTTTGAGGTGGGAAATTTTACTTCCTTTCCTAGTTTCCTTCTATTTCATTTGTGGTTTCCATAACCTTTTGCTCCTTGTCCTCAACCCATGTTCTGCATAATCTGTGCCTGTGCACAACTATCGAGCATGGCAAGATAAACAATCGGGCTTATTGTTTCTTTCTTTGCCCATACACACTGCACACACAAACAACACTTAGAATGTGATTTATGTTTGCTTGATTATCAAGCTTGGAATCTCTGTAATTAAATTAATATCAACTTTTTCCCTAGTGGCAAGTAAAACTTGTTTGCTTGTAGACTTTTTTTATACAACTTTTATGTAGGACTTTTGTATTCAATGTCAACTCGACATTCATCAACTGAAAATTCTACCATAAGTCCTACTTTGGGAGAAATTCAACCTTTAGCAAATAATACCAGTGAAGCAATTCAAACCAATAATGTGCAATATCCCGAGACAATTGAAGAAAAGGATGAAAGTTCATATGCTCCAAAGAAAAGAAAACATACATTCAAAGCGATTGATGACTTTAAAGAGGTTACTCGTCTGCATGTGACAATAAAGGTTGAATGTATTCATTGTAAACATCGGCTCACAATAAACAAGACTAGTGTTACATCTCATTTTTTGAGGCACCTCAAGGGTTGTCTGAAGAAATAGATTAGTGAGAAAGATCAAAACAATCTTACCATCTCTACAACTATTATTGAATTAACAATTATCAATGTTGTCCAGAATTTCAAATATAATCATGGGAAGATAAGGGAGAGATTCTTTTTCACATGATTATTGTTCATGAGCTGCCATTCCTTTTCTCAGAATATGAAATATTTAATTTATTAATGAGGACTGCGACTCTATATTATCGGAAGATTAGTCGTGCTACTATGAAAAAAGATTGCACAACTTCTTATGAAATTGAGAAGAGCAAAATAATGACATTATTAAAAGATGTGAATAGGATTAATGTGACTACTAATTTATGGAAGTCAAATCAGAAGATTCATATATGGTTGTCACTTGTCATTATGTGGTCTCTAGTTGGAATTTATAGGAAGCGATCTGAATTTTTTAGATGTTCCTCCACCTCATAATGGTGTTTTCATTTGTGATGTATTAAATAAATGCTTGATTGAATGGGGAATTGAAAATAAAGTATGGTCAGTTACAATTGATAATGCTAGATATAATGATGTAGTTGTGAGTATGTTGAAGGATAATCTCTCCTATAAAAATAATCTTCCTCTTGGTGACAAATTATTTCATATAAGATGTTGTACACACATCTTAAATCTTTTGGTGCAAGATGAGTTATTTGAGATCCAAGATATTATTTTCAATGTGGGTGAAAGTGTGAAACACATAACTGTCCCTGAGACTCGTGTTACTATATTTAGTGAAATTTCAAAGCAATTGAAACTATCTTCAAAAAAGCTTATTTTGGATTGTTGCACGAGGTGGAATGCAACATTTTGTATGTTATCGACTGCTTTAGAGTTTAAAAATATTTTTCCTAGATATGCAGCAAGAGATGCAACTTATACTTTTTTGCCAAGTGAAGAGGATTGGAAGAAGGTTAGTGTTGTTTGTTCATTTCTTGAGGAATTTAATGAAATAACTCATCTCATTTCAGGAAGTGAATATCACACTTATAACTTGTTCTTTACTGAACTTTACACTATAAAAAAGTTATTAAATGAAGCAAGTGCAAATAAATAAAGTTTTATGGCAAAAATGGCTAACAAGATGAAGACTAAATTTGATAAATATTGGGTGATAGCTACTTATTGATCTCTGTAGCAACGGTGTTAGATCCAAGGAACAAGATGAAGTTGACTGAATGGTGTTTTCTAAATATCTTTTCTATCAGTGATGCAATTGAGCACATTTCTATGATTCATGAGACATTGCATATGTTGTACAATGAGTATTGTTCAAGGTGAAACTCAAAGAGAAAGTTTTATTGGTCAGAATAACCTGAATGGAAGAGGAAAAAGTAAAGTAAGGGCACAATTTTCTAGTTACATTAAGAATGTTGATAGTGTTGAGCAAGTAAAATCTGAGCTAGATGTGTACTTGGATGAAGGGTGTGTTATTTGTGAAGATGAAATTGACTTTGATGCATTGTCATGGTGGAGAATTAACAATTTAAAATTTAAGATCTTATCAAAAATGGCTTATGATGTACTATCAATTCCGATAATTACAATGGCTTCTGAATTAACTTTTAGTGTCGGTGGTAGGGCAATTGATCCTCATCGAACCTCTTTGGGAACAGATACAGTCCAAGTATTACATCGTGCATCAGATTGGTTGTGTGTTCATTATAGAATAAAGAAAAAAAATCAAAAATGAGTACATAAACATCTTATTTAATTAGTTGCTTACTTGCTACCATATGTTTTATATATTATTTTGTTCATGTCTAATTTGTTGATGCTATGCATTTGTATGTAAAAGAAAAAATTAGAGATTAAAGAAATTCAATTAACTTAGATGTTGTGTTTATTATCACCTTTCAAGAGGTATTGATAAAGTCATCATTTTATCTTGTGATTTTCTTATGTAGTTTCATATAACATATTGAAAAATTTCGTCCACTTATCCTTTTAAAAATTTTCTTATAATTCAAATATTTTGTACTTAATTATTTCAACTTTTGATTATTTGACAACAATAAAATTAAAAGCAAAATTGATTTGTTAGTACCGATAGAATCAAAATATCTCCACAATGGTATGATATTGTCCACTTTGGGTCTAAGTCCTCATGACTTTGTTCTTAGGCTCTCTCCAAAAGGTCTCATATCAATGGAGATACTTTCTATCCTTTTAACCCCATGATCTTTTCCATGTACTTCAGATGTGGGACTATGTTTGTACCCTTGCAACCCAACAATCTCCCCCTCAAACAAAGGACCACAAGCCCCCCTCAACGTCGTTTTTTGATGTCTGAATCCTCGACCCACCAGAATTTTTTGCCCCTTGGTCCACCTGACCTATTAGGACTTTCCACCTAGCTGCAACTAGGACTTTTTGCCCCTCGGTCTATCCGACTTACTAGGACTTCCTACCTAGTTGCAACTAGGACTTTTTGCCCCTCGGTTCACCCGACCTATTAGGACTTCTTACCTAGTGTCTGGTCCTCTTGATTCAGACACGGGAGCACCCACTTCCTTTGTTTAAGGTTCAAACTACATGGTTAGATCTGGATCATTGGCTCATCCGGCGGTTAGTCCGGTGAAGAGCGGTCTCGCTCTGATACCACTTGTTAGGTACCGATGGAATCAAAATATCTCCACAATGGTATGATATTGTCTACTTTGGGCCTAAGCCCTCATGGCTTTGTTCTTGAGTTCTCCCCAAAAGATCTCATACCAATGGAGATACTTTCCATCCTTTTAACCCCATGATCTTTTCCATGTACTTTAGATGTGAGACTATGTTTGCATCCTTGCAACCCAACATGATTGAGTTGAGAGTTTTAGTTGTTTAATCAATATATTGTAAGATAGTTTCAATTGTAAGTAGTTTTTCATTACTTAATACATAGGTGATCATTCATAGTCATATATTGTTAAGTTGACTAGCAGTTCAATATTTATTTTTTGCATGACTTTACTAATTCTGGATTTTTCTTTTCTAACTTTGTCTGATTGTATTAGCAGCTCTATTTTGTACTGACATTGTTGATTTTCCTTCGCCAGTTATATATCATTGTTAACACGTGGAAAATCACATGCTCCATATAATTTGTTATTTTACTATGAGTTTGTTAGATACATAACAATAACTTGTATTTTACAAGTTTATTAATCTGAAGAAATAAATTGTAGGGCATTGGACCAACTCACTTGAGTATACAAGTTAAATTATCTGGTACTGTCCAGATTTGTTATGAACTTTATTCTTTTATATTTGGGTGTACGAACTTGTGATATAACTTGTCAACTTTACTGTTTGTTGTGTAGAATGATTTACGATGATTTTGTGTGTTTTAAAAATATTTATATTGTAATTTCCTTGCTTGTAATTTTAATGTTAGGTAAGGTTTAGAACTATTAAGTGTTAA
Source organism: Curcuma longa (assembly GCF_044706935.1). NCBI lineage: Eukaryota > Viridiplantae > Streptophyta > Magnoliopsida > Zingiberales > Zingiberaceae > Curcuma > Curcuma longa. The sequence goes on from NC_133871.1 coordinate 1,689,883, forward strand.
GGGATTTATGTGACATGTGTTGACACTTTAAGTTGTTTAATGTTTTGTTAATTTAATTTTTGTGATTTTGATTTTGATTTTGATTTTGTATGTTTTGTATTTATTTTCACAAGTAATTTTCATGTTCAGTATGTAGTTGATTTTCATGTATTATAAGGGATTTTCACGAGCATGAACTCGAGTTCGATTATGTGCTTAAAGAGCTCGAACTCGAGCTTGTTTAACATCTCAAAATAATATGTTAACGAGCCAAGCTCGAACTAAGTTCGAATCGAGTTTGAGTCATTCACGAACTATTTAATTTCGTTACGAATCGAGCTCGAGCTTAAGCATTAAAGCTCGAATCGAACTCGAGTCAAGCTCAAGTTTAAGGAAAAATCAAACAAGCCGAGTTCAAGCCTCTTATTATTCGGCTCAATTCGGTTAGATTACACCTCTATCTATACGGATACCTCACACTTATAAGATCACGGAACCAATGAAATGGAGCGAGTTTTTTAGCCCTTAGTTAAATGGGCCTGAGGCGGAGACCTCTTGGGCCTCTCCCTCAGTATGCCCTGTTGGATAGGGATGAGCAAAAATTCAATTAAATCGAATAAATCGATCAAACTGATCGAATTTAAAAATTTAGTTCGGTTATTTTAGAATCTTAATTATTTTTTTTATAAAAAATTAATTAATTCAGTTAATTCAATTAATTCTGTTCGATTTCGGTTTTAAAATTTTAAAATAAAAAATTTATAAATTCTTAATTTAGTAAATTTATAAATCCTTAACTAATTGATAAATTTTTTATAATATTTAAAAATTTTGATTATTTTGATTAATTCAATCAAAAATTAAATTAATCGATATTTTATACATTTAGTTTGTTCAATTTTTATTTAAAAATTTAATCGGTTTGAGGAATTTAAAAAATATTAATTCAATTTAATTTTAATTAATTTGATTCAGTTCAATTTAATTTTAACTGAATACTCAACTTTACTGTTGGGCGGCGGTTGGCCTTGAGTACACATCAGTGAGATTTGTGTCGCGTAATATGGAGGGTTTGTGGCTTTGAATGGCAATGGTTAACGATTTGTTTTATATCATTTCTAGTGTGAATGGTGAAGAGAATTAAAAGTGATTAGATGGAAATTATAAATCTTAAAAACATCCTTTTTGCATTCAAAGTTGCAACGTTGTACCTCAAAGGATGTGGTGCAATGATAAAATACTCAAAGAAGAGTAGTAAAAATATTAAAATTTAAATCACAAATGAGATAAATATATTGGAAGTCAGCTGCTTCTTAAGAAGATATTAAACTGTGCTTTAGATAGATAAATAAAGAAAAAATCATTTATCTGTATGATTAATTAGGCGAAGCAAAAAAAATTATAATATGATTGTTGGATTACAAGGGTGTAAACATAGTCTCAAATTTAAAAGATATGAAAAAGATCATGAGTTTAAAAGGATGGAAGATATCTCTATTTGAATCAGACTTTTTGGAGAGAGCCCAAGAACAAAGTCATGAGGGTTAAGACTCAAAGTGGACAATATCATATCATTGTGGAGATATTTTGATTCCATCGGTACCAACAAGTGGTATCAGAGCGAGGTCGCTCTTCACCAGACTAACCGCTAAAAAGTCATGATCCAGATCTAACCATGTATGTTGAACCTTAAACAAAGGAAGTGAGTGCTCCCGTATCTAAATCAAGAGGACCAGACATCAGGTAGAAAGCCCTAGTTGCTGCTAGGTAGGAAGGTCCTAGTAGGTCGGATGGACCAAGTGGCAGGAAGTCCTAGGTAGGAAGGTCCTAGTAGGTCGGATGGACCAAGTGACAGGAAGTCCTAGTAGGTCGGGTGGACCGATGTCATGAGGGTTAAGACCCAAAGTGATAATATCATGCCATTGTTGGAGATATTTTGATTCCATCGATACTAACAGTGATAACATGGAATTATGATGCTAAGAAGATAAGGTCCTAGTAGGTCGGATGGACCAAGTGACAGGAAGTCCTAGCCAAGAAAGTCCTAGTAGGTCGGATGGACCAAGTGGCAGGAAGTCCTAGTAGGTCGGGTGGACCGATGCCATGAGGGTTAAGACCCAAAGTAATAATATCATGTCATTATTGGAGATATTTTGATTCCATCGATACTAACAGTGATAACATGGAATTATGATGCTAAGAAGATATTAAAGTAGGTTTAATCTCTTATAAAAAAAATCAAAAGACATTTTTTAAAAAAAAATAATTAATATATATATTAAAATAACATCTTAGTATATTTCTCAACTAGAAATTTTAATATTATTATAATAGTCAACGAAACGATTGTAACTACTACAGTATAATCAAAATTATTATATATAAAAGGTTGATATATCAAAATAATTTTTATTAATTTGATTAAAATTATTTAAATTAAATTAATTTTTAAATTAAAATCAGTTCAAAATTATGATAGCAATTATAATCATAATTGTTAATATCCAGGGGCGGCTCAAGCCTCCGGAAGGCTTTAGGCGAATTTTTTTTTTAATAATTATTATTATTTTAAAAAAATTATCTTTTTTTATTCGGATGTGAGACCGATAATGGTGGGTTTACAAAATTTTTAAAATAAATTAAAATATTAATTTTAAAAATAATTTTTTTATATAAAATTAAATTTTCTAACTTTTTGAGATGTAAAATTATTAATTAAATTTCTATATTTATTTCATTTGTAATTTCTTTACCAGAAATCATAGCAGATATGAATCCATTTTCTCTATACTCATTCAAAAAAGAAATAAAACCTTTTAATTGATCTAATACAATAGTAATGTTCATATCTTTATATTGTAAAAATTTGCTAACAGTATTAACTGCGAATAAGATTACAAGTTTACAAGTTTATAATAGGAATCATTGATAAAAAAATAAGAAATTAACAAAAATATAAAAAAAGATTTGATAGGGAAATAAGGAAGACAATACTTTTCAGTTTTAAGATCATAGAAAAATATGTAACAAAAGATCTTAATTCTGATCGTTCCTCTCCTTACACTCCTTGTGATGATTTCAAAAATGTCTTGAGGAAAGAAAATAAACTATCAAATGAAATAAGTAAAATGTTTGAAGTTGAGCAAAATAGGTTATTAGGTTAATAAGGAAGGAAAGAGAGGAATATAAAAAAACTAGTAAAATTAAAATTTTAAGAATTGAGAAATATTAAATATATTGGAATCATACCAAATCTTTATGAAATCCAATGACCATGTCAAATCTCTACAAAATCTAATGATCATGCCAAATCTTTCCAAAATCTAATAATAATATTTTAAAAATTTCTTATTATCTAAAATATATATATATATATATATATATATATAATGATTAGTATTTTAAAAAAATGAGCCCCAATTTATTGGGGGCCCTAAGCATAGGCCTTAGTGGCCTATACCTAAAGCCGGCACTGTTAATATCAGAACATGATTATGATTGAAATTGTGACATAACTACTTCAACCATCAAAATTATTTTAAAATTATTATAACAATTATGATTAATGACAAATAATGATGTTGACTTAGGAAGAGATGTCACTTTCGTACATTGAACAATAGATAAAGATTCACGTAAAGAAAAGAAAGAAAGACAAGGACAAGACAAAGAGAAAGACAGACAAGGAGTGTCTAAAAGATTCTAGTTCAAAATGACGAGACGAAGAAATTTTTTATAATTTACTAAATTATTTATCATAATATTTAAAATTTATATCCAATTTTTATTTATTAAAATATATAATCATTTTTAATTATGCCCCTGATAATAATTATTAATTGATTGAAATATAAAAATAAATAAATAAATTAATTTTTAAATTTATCATGTTCGATTTGTAATTAAGTTGAATCATTACACAGTTTTTAAAATATTTTAAATTTATATTAATTTTAAATTTTATAATTTTTCTATATAGGAAATCAAATATATATTTAAGGTAATTTTTTTAATAATTTGAATAATAATGTTCAATTTGTGCAAACTAAATTGGCCCGACATATATATATACCTATATTAATATTATTATATAGTGCAAGGATCAAATCAAACGAAGGAGCCTCTCTCTCTCTCTCTCTCTCTCTCGCAAGTGACGGAGGCGCCACCGCGCTCCCTCTCCGGCTCCGCCCGCGACTTCTCGATCGAGGTATGGCCTGAACCCCCCTCGTTATAGATTTGATACTCCAGTCTTTGTTCCTTTCTTTCTCGGGTTAGGCGCAGATTTCTGAGTAAAAGTAGTTTGTTTTGCTCCCTTTTGATCTCTATGTTCCGTGTCCGTTTGTTCGCACGGTTCGTGTTGCTGTTTCTTTTGCAGATCTGAAGCTGGTATTTTTGTGTTTGCTTCGATCTTGTTGCTCTGGATTAATTTATGATGTTCTTTTTCTGAAACCGGACCCCTTTTGCTCTCGTGTATTGTATCTGTGAATGATTTTGTCAATTTTTGTGCTTCTAATGCTAAAGATGATTCTAGGGTTTCTGGTTGTGGTTTCTTACGAGTAAAGATATTGTGTAATGGAGATTGTGTTGACTAGTTAAATTAATCTTCGTCTCAGGATTGGAATGGCTTAGAAACTAGTAAAATTAGGGTAGACGGTGATGAGAGTTGAGCGATCATGGATACTGGGATTCCTGATGTGGTGAGTGTTGCCAGTGAACTCGACCACGACCATCTATCTAATGGCTTCATACTGAAAGGAGCTCCGACGACCGCCATCTTACTAGATCTGGAGGCTTCAACTTCTCCTGTTGCTATTTCAGATTTGACCACTGATTCGAGTGCTCCAGCTTCACAGGGTACCATGGCTTCTATCGTAGACACAGAATTTAACTATGATCATCTCTCCTTGGAGGAGAATACCTTGAGTATCTTGGAGCTGGGAGGGTCGAGCCATTTCTATGATCAGAGTGGTTACCTCACTGTTTCAGATATTCATCCTGGGTTTGCCCTTTCTGATTCTGCCCCAAGCTCTGACCTTCCAGCATCACTGAGTCCGGTGGCCAAGGAAGATTCTTTGGAGGACTCTGAGATTTTCTCTGATATTCTCCTCAAAGATATTGATAAGATGCTCATGGAGGAAAACATAAATGAAAAGTTCATCGCCTATCCGGAACACCCTGATCTATTAGCTGCAGAACAACCCTTTTATGAGATCCTAGGTGAGGAGTTCTCGCTCTCGTCTGATCAGTCTTCTTTGTTGTCCAGTCATTTTTCAAACTGCCCTAATGACAGCATCAATAAACCCCATGGAACCTCCAGTGACAGAACTCTTTTTGAGAATAGCTGGACGTCCGATTCTATTGATTATTCTCTGCTACAGACCAACCCTATCCTCGATGGCTACTCTCCGCAGTATTCACTGTCCAACAATTGCTTTTGCAACTTTGTCGATATGGTGGAGGGAACTCTTGTAGGCACACTTGGAATTCCTGATTCTCTTAACGTGAGCCAACCAGCTTGGCAGTTCCAGAAGGGAGTTGAGGAGGCAAGAAAATTCCTTCCAAGTGATGATCAATTGGTGATCGACCTGGAGGGTAATGGTTTCTGTTTACCTCTACCGACAATAGCAAAACAGAAACTGATTGAGGTCCAAGAAGAAGCTGCAGAGAAAGAACAGTGCAATCATTTATCAAGGGGTCGGAAAAAACATGATGGAGAGGATTTGGATTTGGAGGAAGGTAGGAACAACAAGCAATCAGCAGTTTTCTCAGATGAGACTCATCGCACAGAAATGTTTGATGAGATTTTACTTTGCAATGGGGAAAAGTGTGCCAAACGTGTAGATGAACTTCGCCTGAAATTGCAGAATGAAGTAAGCAAGATTTCTCATAGCGGCCACCAGAAAGGATCAAACGGTGGCAAAGGTCGAGGGAAGAAGAACTCAAAGAGAAATGTCATTGATCTTACAACTCTCCTCATTCATTGTGCCCAAGCTGTGGCAACAGATGATCGGCGAACTGCAAATGAATTGTTGAAGCAAATTCGACACCACTCTTCACTGAATGGAAATGCAAACCAGAGATTAGCTCATTGGTTTGCAGATGGCCTCGAAGCTCGCCTTGCCGGTACAGGAAGTCTGTTCTACCATCAGTTGGTGGCGAAGCGTCATCAAGTTACTGAAATCCTAAAAGCTTACCAGCTTTATTTGGCTGCTTGTCCTTTCAAGAAGATTTCTCATTTCTTCTCTGCCCAAACAATTCTGAACGTGTCTGAGAAGGCAGAAAAGTTGCACATTATAGATTTTGGCATATACTATGGCTTCCAGTGGCCGTGCTTCATGAAGCGTCTTTCTTCCAGGCCTGGTGGACCTCCGAAGCTTAAAATGACCGGCATTGATGTCCCTGTGCATGGATTCCGCCCGACCGAGGTGATCGACGAAACAGGGCAGCGCTTGGCTGATTATGCTCAAAGTTTCAACATTCCTTTCGAGTTTCATGCCATTGCAGCCAATTGGGAGACCATTAAAGTAGAGGATCTCAGAATTGAACAAGATGAGGTGGTGGTGGTCAACTGTTTGTATCGGTTAAGGAATCTGATGGATGAAACAGTGGTGATCGACAGTCACAGAGATAGGGTCTTGAACACTATAAGAAGGATAAAACCAGATGTGTTCATCCATGGCGTCTTGAATGGCATGTACAGTGCCCCCTTCTTCGTAACGCGCTTTCGGGAGGCTTTGTTCCACTTTTCTTCCTTATTTGACATGATCGAGACGAACGTGCCGCACGAGGATGAAACGAAGCAGCTGATCGAAAAGGTTCTCTTCGGACGCGAACTTATCAATGTGATCTCTTGCGAGGGCACAGAGAGGGTGGAGAGACCAGAGACATACAAGAAGTGGCAAGTGAGGAACCTGAGGGCAGGTTTAACTCAGCTTCAACTGAACCCTGATATACTGAAGAAAGCGAAAGATAGGGTGAAGTCATGCTACCATAAGGACTTTATTTTGGATCAAGATAGCCAATGGCTACTACAAGGTTGGAAGGGGAGGATCATTTTTGCCCTATCGACTTGGAAGACAAATAGTTGTTGATAGCTAGTTCTTGTGGTAACCTTTGTCTTTGTAGCATATGATGTACATGACCACTTATTTGTATTTGTAGCTTGTATCATATGAGAACTCCACTCACAGAGCTTATGTCAAATGCGATATGTTGCCGATATTTCACGGTAAGTGTAATGATGGTTGTTACATCTAACTTAACCCTGAAACTATTTTTTCATAGGGACTTGATATCTCACATTGGTAGGTTTGTTCTTTAAAGATCTCTAATGCCAATAGCTGTCGGATCAAAGAAGGATCAAATCTCGACAAAGACATAATTGATATTGAATTCAAAAGATCCAAATTTGAAATATTTAATAAAAAAAAAGAGACAAGAACAAAGGTTAAGACAAAGGAACCTGGCCATCCCATATACATCACCCTTTTCCCTCAATATGCAAAGACCAATTGACAAGCCCATTGATATGTCCAATATAAAACATTTTCTTGCCAATGAAACTCGCTTGGAATCTTTGGTGGTGTTTTCTGTTCACACATGATTTTTTTTGACACTTTATTAAATTTACAATTTAGTGAACTACACATTTAAATTTTTAAATAACTAAAATCATTCATCAATTTCTCAATATACCCCCCTCTCAATGGTATGCCATCTTTTCTTATCTTTCCTCTACTTTTGCAACAAAAGATGATAACATTGATCCCAAATACTCTTCATCGCCGACCCCATAATGAGATAAGAAAAATAAACTAAGATATCAAGCGACCTCTTGAGTGGAAGGGCATAAATCCTAGGAGAATGAATCCCCATGGGAATCGACCCTTGTCTAATGCAACAACTCTGCTACCCGAGTACTAACTCGGTTTCGTCCGTGGGGTGGGAGTGCCTTTTGCCTATATGTTTGGTGGATAACCAAGGTGGCCACAAAATCGTGATCAGATAGCTCAGATGGTCATAAAATCATATTGATTGCTATTTCACGACTAGAGTCATGGCTAGCTAGGTTCCCATCTAGAGGCTAGGCGACTGCAACTAACATAGTCGTGATTTTGCGACAACCTTGGTTGGCTGCTAGTGAGGTAGTAGAGGTCGGAGGAAGGCAAAAATGGGTGAGAACTAATATATTAGAAAATTAACACATGATTTAATAATTTAAAAAAGTTGGATGTATGATTTAAGTATTTGAGAAATTTAGATAGTTGTGAAGCACACCTCTATAAACATGGCGCATGATAAAATACGTAAAAGCTCCAAGGGTACCAAGGGTATAGTCAAGTTGATCACTACGTAATAGATTTATAGAATTGAGCAAGAGTTAAATTCCGACAAAGTGGTCGAAATACCCTCCCACGTGGGGGCTAGTTTTGATTTCCTAATTTACTTCTTTCTAATGGTGTGGGACCATTGTGGAGGGCTGTCAGGATAACAAATTTCACCTTTGCATAAATGATAAAATACTTAAAAGAGTAATAAGAAAATTATGGTTCAAATCTCAAATGAAATAAATATCCGAGGTATCTACATAAACTTCAAATTTATTAACAAGCATAACTAAGGAAAAGATCATCTATTTTTAAAATTAATTAAGTGAAGTTCCAACATCTAAATTATATATATTTTATACAATAGGAGCACGTTTATGTAAATTCAATTTGTTCATTAAACAATAATAATGACAACATAGTTAACAGCAATTGTCACACAAGTTGACAAGTTGAACAAACTTAAAAATTTCTATTAATTTATTGCAGTTCATTGTTCAAACTTGTTTAATAATAATAAAATAATTGAATTGATTCAAATAGAGTCTAAAATAAATTAAGTTGTTCAAATCATTATTTAAGTTTGATTTGATTTTTTTTTTTAACTTGAGTTTTATTCATTTAAATATTATCCAACTCTCAATTCAAACTTATTTGATTGTTTAAAATTTTTATATTTTTAAAAATATATAGTTGGTTAATAAGTTTAATATTATAAATTTATTTGTTTGTTCTAAGAGATTTATATTTATTTATAAGTTTGTTAAGAACTTTGTTAATAAAATGATTCTTAAATTTTGTTCTTAGAGATTTTTCATGAATATTTCATGAATATTAACGAGTTAAATATATATATACTCAACTTTATTTATTTAGTTTAATCAGTTATTTAAATTTATTTATTTAATTGATTTTGTATATATTGAATGAACATAAATAAATTCTTACCAAATGTAACATCAAATTTACTCATAAATATTTGATTTATTTACAACCTTACACGTAACTTCCTCGTACCTACATAGGCCACAATCCAAACACCTGAATTGTTGGAGCTGAAGTTGTCGTCCCTTGCAAAAGAAGCAACCAGGTAGATAGAACTGTGGTGGAGTAATAGGCAAACGAGGAGAGAGTGATATCGCGAAAAGCTTTACATTGTCATTGTGTATTTCGTGTCTCAAATAGTTTTATGTGTGACACCCAAGATAGTCATCTCCTTTCCTAAACTAGGTAGCTTAGCAGCTTATCAATAGTCCACATCATCAAGCCCATTATATGTGGTACAAGTCTAGCTCTTAGGTGACTCGAGTGTTCAACATCTCGAGCTCTCAACAATCTAAGCACCCAACTCGGTGCCCCAAGTGCTTAGCAACTCGAGCACCCCAAATACTTATCAACTCGAGCACCTCCACTTGACATCCCAAGTGCTCGGTAGTCAAAGCGCCCAGACTTGATGTCCTAAGTATGCAAGGCACCCCTAAGCTTGAGGTGCCCTTTTGAGCTCCATACTCAACTCACCCCTTTGGAGCATTTCAAACTTCTTTAAGCCCCTCATGGCGGACCTAGCCCCTTGAGGCTATAGAGCCGTCGTCTCTTTGGATATGGCTCTCACAAAAATAAATCATGATTGGATACAACCCTTTGAAAGTTATGGTCCAAACAGGAATGGATTATAATTGAGCAAACATCACATATGAAGGGGTTGTGTCAGGGCATTATAATAGGCAAACGAGGAGAGAGTGATATCGCGAAAAGCTTTACATTGTCATTGTGTATTTCGTGTCTCAAAGAGTTTTATGTGTGACACCCAAGATAGTCATCTCCTTTCCTAAACTAGGTAGCTCAGCAGCTTATCAATAGTCCACATCATCAAGCCCATTATATGTGGTACAAGTCTAGCTCTTAGGTGACTCGAGTGTTCAACATCTCGAGCTCTCAACAATCTAAGCACCCAACTCGGTGCCCCAAGTGCTTAGCAACTCGAGCACCCCAAATACTTATCAACTCGAGCACCTCCACTTGACATCCCAAGTGCTCGGTAGTCAAAGCGCCCAGACTTGATGTCCTAAGTATGCAAGGCACCCCTAAGCTTGAGGTGCCCTTTTGAGCTCCATACTCAACTCACCCCTTTGGAGCATTTCAAACTTCTTTAAGCCCCTCATGGCGGACCTAGCCCCTCGAGGCTATAGAGCCGTCGTCTCTTTGGATATGACTCTCACAAAAATGAATCATGACTGAATACAACCCCTTGAAAGTTATGGTCCAAACATGAATGGATTATAATTGAGCTAACATCACATATGAAGGGGTCATGTCAGGGCATTACTAAGATAGACTCACTTCAATAAAAATGGAATCCGTCATCTTAATGGTCTCACACGTTCGATTTCACAATCATATGTGAGACTTAGGCTCAGTCCATCGCTATACGGCCTACATGGGGTCCAAGGTTGGGCTGTGACTGTGAGTGAGAAGAGTGTGCAACCTAAATCGGCGATTCGAGGATTCGGACTTATTTTGAGAGAATCCGACCCGCTACCATCCAGCCCCAACACCAAGGGTGCGTGCCGTTCTGCCGCTCATTTGACCCCGCCGCTACGACAGCGGCGACGACCTGTATCGGCGTTTGCCGCCTTTTCTGTTCTAGTCGCTTCGTCGCCCTCTCTCGCTCCTTCTCGTTATCGCGATGCTTGGTCGATTAGCTTCTGCGAGGGGTGCCGCAACCGAAGCTCTCCTCCGGTGCCCCAAGTCCCTCCCGCCACTCCTCACCGCGTCCGCCGCCGTCCGTTTCTTCGGCACCGGTGACGGAGATGCCTCCTCCGCCCCAGGAACGGCTCGCCCTCGACATGATCCAGTACGCTTTCGGACTCGCCAGATCGCAGAAATCAGGTCCTTTTTCTCCTCCTGAATTGTTTTGGTCGTCCCTTGTGTATTTCGAGTTCTTGGCTCGATTATCCCTGTGTGTGTTTTTCTTTTCCTGCTCATCATTCTCCAGGCGATTCGTACTCGCATGCGATGCTGGTGCTGGAGCAAGGAATGTCCAACCTGAGGGGAGGAGGAGGAGGAGGAGCGGTGGAGGGAACTAGCTCGAGCGACAACGCCATGGGGATGATCTTGCTTGCCATGTCCACTCTGCTCTACGAGAGGTCATTGCTTTTCCTGATTACGAGGAATAATGTGGATATGAGTAGGATTATAATTTGTACTCGTTGCTTGCGATTGTATATGCAGAAGGGAGCTTCAAGATGCGAACGAGAAGCTTGAGGCGGTTCATCAGTTGGGACGAGCTTCAATAGATCTCATCGGTAATTACCCAAAATCTTTTTGATTTTGGTTCACAATCTAGTATTCCTGTGTAGATATAGGAATGTATTTGTTAGTAATTGCCTTGCGATATTAACGATAACATTATCAGAAACCCTAATAAGCAATATCTGATTCCGATACTAGAAGTCTTTCCCTAATGATGAGAAATTTTCTTCTTGTATGTATGTAGAAGGCAATAGTAACTATGCCCCTTATCTTTTGATTCTGAATAAGCAGTTGCTGCTTGTGAGGGTCGAGTGGGGTTAAACTTGGAGACTGGTCAGGTGCGTAATTATTACTAGTTTTATACTATATTTTCTCAGCTAGATTCACTTGAAGATTACTGTGCCATAGGATGCCAACTCGTTGCTGCTTGCAGACGATTGTTCCCATTTGCTAAGAGCTAGTGAAGAGGGTGGTGTTCCTGTGTCGGAGGTTACCAAATTTCGTGCTAAATCAATTAAAGGACTTGTTGATCTTATAAATGGGGATTGTATGTCTGGTTTGTTTTTTGATGTCATTGATTGCTAAGTTTGTCTCATGGTTGAGGTGAGCATTGTTTGTATTTCTTTCCTCAGTGGAATCAGCTTACGGTGGCTCCAAGGAATGTGGTATGGGAAGAACTGAAAACCAATTAGGTATAAAACATGTCAGCACAGAGTTAGTATAAATAAATATAAATACATATGTTACTTGATTCATATATGTAGGAACTAGCCTTCTTTCTCAAGGGGAAATTTCACATTGCATTGGGAATTTCTCGTTATCAAAAGAACTATATGAGAAAGCACTCTTGACTTCAGAGACCAAAAATACATCGAGCATGTCTTATCCAGCATCTACCAATATGGTGCCTGAAGAAGTTACAATCGGAGCAGCATGTGCCTTGGGACAACTTCTGTCTCATTCTGGGTATGTTTGTGCTTACACACTATCTGTGGCACAACTCCTGAGACACTAGATTCTATAATTGCTTATTTTTCTATTGATTTCCAATTTATCACCTTACCATGTTGTTCACATTTGTTATTTCTGCACGAACTATTACATACAGGAAGTTTGCAGAGGCAGAGGAACAACTAACAAAGGCTCTTGTTAAGGCTGAAGAACATTTTGGTTTGTGGCTATTTCCCTGAAGATTTGAACAGATTATCTGCTTTTTCTTTTTGTAGAGTACAATTAGTGCTTATTCTTTGAGTTGATTTAGGTTCAACTCATCCAAAAGTTGGTGTGATCTTGACTTGCATAGCCATTATGTATAAGCGCAAGGCACAGGCGGAAGCATCAAGCTCTATACTAATTCAAGAGGTTAGCTTGTTCTTTGTTGCATTTGTACCACAAAATCTTAACAATTGTCATGTATATTTCATTTTGGATAGATTTCCAAGTAGCATTAACCTCTATGTGATATTAACTTCATATGCTTCTCGTTTCAAGCTATCACTGATCTTCAGTGTTTTTGTCTATTGCCCTTATGCAAATAGACTTATCGCCAATTTTCAGCTTGAGCTTCAAGTGTAGATCTTGAGCTTGCATCAATGACTCTTTAAGTTTACTTGTCCTTTACTGCATTGTCAAACTAAATTTAGACAAATGTCACATGTATTTCAATTTGGATAAATTTTCAAGTAATATTAATATCTATATTATATAAAGTTCATCTGTTTCTTGTTTCAAGCCATCACTAATCATCAATGTTTTGACTATTGCCCTTATGCTTCAAATAGGCTAATCAGCCTTTTTGAGCTTGAGCATGAAGAATAGAGATTCAGCTTGCATCAATGGCGCTTTGAATTTATGCTATTTTTCAATTAATCTCATTCAAATATCTAGTGTTTTCTTAAAGTTAGTCGCACTACTATACTAAAATTTAATGGTAGCATCTTTGTTGCCTGTTTGACAGGGATTGTACAGGAAGGCCACAGATTTGCTCAAAGCTCCCGACTTGAATGATAAAGGTACTAGAAATTTCCTTCCATTTAAAGTCTGCAGGTCCTTATTTTTATTTTTGAGTTTTGACAAAGGCTGCTCTCTTTTGTATATCTTTGCAGTTGTTGCACTGCTAGATAGGAGTGACATAATTGCTCTAGCTAGAGGTAGCCTTGCAATCTTGTTCACTTTATAAAATTAGATACTATTAACTATTGTCATTTATGATAAGTTGAAAAGTATTGTAGCATATGTCTTCATTCAATGTTTGTTTCTATTAAAATTTTAAATTACCGCCTAAAATGTGCATTTTTTTATTTAATAGAGATCCTAGATACTTGAATATTCCTATCAAGTAGCTCTGTTGCTTGGCTTTTTAATTTTTGAAGTAGATAGTCCCTGGAATTGATGTTGCTCTTGCATAACAATATTTTGAATAGAAAGGCAGAAATATTTATAGAGAACATACTGTTAATCAATCATCAAATTAGAAAAAATAAACAATTCAATCTCCAAATATCAACTTAAGGTTTTAGATGCACCTTTATTTACAGCAATCGAGCATGATGAGCTAATTTCCTCAACCCAAAAAAAAACCATTAGAGAACTTGCACAGGGCGTATAGACCTGGGGAAAACCTTTTGAAACTTTATTAAATAGGTATCATCAACGATGAGATCTCATAGAAATAACTGAAATTTTTAATCTATAATAAATGCTAATGTAGAAGGGGAGCCTTGGGGCAACGGTAAGTTGTTGCCGTGTGACCTAAAGGTCACGGGCTTGAGTCTCGGAAACATTCTCTCGCAAAGCAGGGTAAGACTGCGTATAATAGACTCTTCTCCGAGACCTAACATTGGCGGAAGTTTCGTGCACCGGGCTACCCTTTTAATAAATGCTAATGTAATCCCATTAGGAGCTGGTGAGAGCTTTTGGTTAGCCATTGCTCGCTCTTGACTTGGATTGAATCTTGCAGTTATATTTAAATTCTTGTTCCGTTATTTTTTTTAACCTGACATGCTAATACTTCATAAAAATGCTGATACTGCCTTCTCTATGGTAGTAGTTGATAGTTGTCATGGGTATTAGGTAAATAGAGTTATACTGGGTTGTGAGTCCATGATGGTATTTTATGTTTAAGGTTTTACAGTAGTCTACATATACATGTAGTTATCCTTTTACAACATATGCAACATGGTATTCTTTTACAAATTCTAAGTTGTATCAAAACCATTCTTATGGTTTGTGTTTACAAGAGTGATCATTTGGCTCTCTCACATCGAAGTAATTGCCTTTGAATCTCTCTTCTTCTCTCTTCTCCAAATCCTCAACAATTCTATTGCATGCCTCTATTGTCGTTTGTCATCAAGTCACGCAACACCCCCATGATTCCGATCATTGTCGATATATCCTTGTGCGCCAAGAGTTGGGCACTCAGCCTCTGCCTGTGCAGAATCTGCATTCCCTTCACCTGCTGCTGGCACCGACTTGGTTCCCAGCACCACCATCTCTCCTGCATGTGACTTCTCAAGTTTCAGCTCTAATTTCCTCCAGGATCCTTGATAGGAGAAGATCTGGACACTCTTCGCTTGCCTCCAAGTTTGGTTAGTGGCTCTAGTGTATGCTCTAAATTTGGATCAGGGTCACTTTGTCGTTGATACCTTTCGCAGCCTACCCAAGCCTACACTCAGAAGATCCTTAGGGCCTTTCTATTATTCGCAAGTTCATCTCATGTCCTCACCGTGGAACAATTCCCTTCTGGTGCAAGCCTCCACCAAGTTCTGTTGCTGTGAGACCATGGCCTACATCCCATTCTGTTCACCAGTATCTCCGTTGCTCCTTTCTTTCTCTAAATCTGTAGTATTGGAGTTCGTAGATCTGCCCCAACAAATCTCACAGGCCATCCACTTGTATGACCCACCAATCCATGGATATTGTTCCTCTTCTTTATGTTGACCAATCTCTTGATTCCAATCACCATATTCATATTTATAGTCTATGCATGTACATCCAAATCCACTGTCTTTTCTCTTTGATTCTAAATCCTCTATCTTTTCCCTTTTATATTCTGGTCTTCCTCACAGCCTAACAGATCCTCTTTATGAGGTCAAATGACAAGGGGAAGTCTTTCGGCATTCATCTCCCTAGTGTTCCTTCTTTTTCCTTGTTATGAAGACCTAAACCGTGGAATAGTCATGTTCTAAATTCGCTACTATGAAAGAGTGAGCTGTATTCTCCATTTCCATTAAAAATTAAATAGATAAAACATTTTGTTTTCAATTTTGTATTTCTAATTGTGCTATTCATCTTTCTTTGAGGACATTAGAGTATTCTCTTTTTTCCTCTATCTATTGTGTACTACCATATCCTTCCGCTTCTGGGAAAAGCCCACCTAGAGACGCGAGTTGTTGAAATTTATTTCCTTTCTTGTTTCATTCTAGTTCCTAAGATTGTTTTACTATCATACATACATTAACATATTGCAGTCATTGCCCATTCCTAGGAATAGAACATACAACCTTCCGAATACTCGTCAGTCTGTTGTGATCGCCTTTGCAATACCTCTTCTTCATTACTATTCACTCTCAAAAGCTCCGAGAGTGTCAAAGAGAGCACTGCAATTTCAGTAGCAGACAACTGACCCACCTATGCTTGAAATGCCCATGTGTTGATTGATTAGCTAGTCGACCTCCCTGCCGACTGCCGACTGCCGACTGCCGACTGCCGAGGATAGTCCAGGTTGCAGCCTGGTCAGCCTCAAACCTCAACACTTAAGAGGTAATAAGAATTGACACTGGCATACCCTCACTGCTCGTTAACGCTTAGTGAGTTCTCTCAAAATTGCATCCTACTATGATGTCTGTCTGAAATCTTTTCCCTTTTTTTTTTTTTACATGTATTTACTTGAAAACAAATAATATCAGTAAGTTGAAAAATCTTACTCTAGCCTTTCCTACCATCTGAAGGTGGATACGCGGATCTGTTGTGCATTCAACAGAACAGAAAGGAAGAAGGTGCAAGAATGAAGCGATGGGCCGAGTCTATGTGGAGGAACAAACGCTTGTCTCTTGCTGAAGCTTTGGAATTTCCTGAACCCACAAAAGCTGCAGTGATAGACACCCGGACCTGTCGAGTTCTCTGACCGAAGTATGCAAACGCAGAGTTCGTGCCTCATCTCTGTCATATCTTCACGTTACCACGAAAGGTGACTTTATTTCATTTCCCCTTGCCAGGAGCGCAACTTTCATGCATCCGTAACCCGATCATGGCGACAAGTGACCTACGTTTCATTCCTTGCTTTCGTCGGACAATGAGCTAGTTAATGGTCAGTTGTCGATACTTTTCTGCAAGATGCGATCAAACTGAGGTACAATATTGTTGTGAGACCTTTTGTTTCCTTTCGACATTTTTGTAAGTTTGTAATACAATTATTTTGGTAAGGCAAAGGCACATTTTTAACAACCTTACAATCGCATTTGGTTTTGTTTCAAAGTTTTCAGGAAAGCAATGTAGTATAATTTGAAGCCTGATCATTAGGAATGCAGTTTCTATCATTTCATCATCTGTATCATTCTGATTGCTTTAGGAGCAGCTAGCCACGAATGAAAATAATTTGCTTGGAGATTTGGACAGCTTCATATGGTCGATTCGATTGTGTTTGAATGAACTGGGACGGTAATGTTCAATAGGTGCACCATAACTCAACTAGATTTTTGTTCTGATAAGGTTATTGTAAATTGACTTGATGGGGTTCGGTTGAACCAAATGGATGCTCCTATTAAGCACAAATCAGCTCAGTTGAGCTTGGAAGTGGTGTCGACACTTGACTCGGACACCTTTGATTAACCCTCCCTTCAAACCCTATACAACTTCATTAGTAGTTGATTTTTTTTTAAATATTCAATAGGTGCATCATAATTCAACTAGATCTTTATTTTGACAAGATTATTATAAATTGATCCTCCTAGTAAGCACAAATCAACCCGATTGAGCTTAAAAGTGGTTTTGACACTCAATCCCAGACACCTTGGTTAACCCTCCCTTCAAATTCTATACAATTCCAATAGCAATCAACTTTCTTTCTTTTTTTAATGTTCAATAGTTGCATCATAACTCAACTAGATCTTTGTTCTACCAAGATTATTGTAAATTGACCTGATGGGGTTCAGTCAAACCAAGTGGATGTTCTTAGTAAGCACAAATCAGTCTGGTTGAGTCTGGAAGTGATTTTGACACTCAACTCGGACACCCTTGGTTAACCCTTTCTTTAAACCCTACACAACTCCATTAGCCAATCAACATTCTTCCTTTTTTTAATGTTCAATCATAACTCAACTAGATTTTTGTTCTAACAAGATTATTGTAAATTGACTTGATGGGTTTTGGTCTAACCAAGTGGATGATCTTAGTAAGTACAAATTAACCTGATTGAGCTTGGAAGTGGTTTCAATGCTCAACCTGGACATCCTTGGTTAACTCTCCCTTCATACCCTACACAACTTAATCCTTGGTTAACCCTCTTTTCATACCCTACACAACTCCATTAGTAATCAACTTATCTTTGTTTTGACAAGATTATTGTAAATTGACATGATAAGGTTCTATCGAGCCAAGTGGATGCTTCTCATAAACACAAATCAACCCGATTGAGCCTGGAAGTGGTTTCAAAACTCAACCCGGACACCCTTGGTTAACTCTCCCTTCAAACCCTACGTAACTCCATTATATGTCAACTTTCTTCCTTTTTAAATATTGAATAGTTGCATCATAATTCGACTAAATATTTGTTATGACAAGATTATTGTAAATTGAATTGATGAGGTTCGATCGAACTAAGTGGATACTCTTAATAAGCACAAATCAGCCCGATTGAGTCTCGAAGTGGTTTCGATACTCGACTCGAACACTGTTGGTTAACTCTCCTTTCAAACCCTATACAACTCCATTAACAGATAACTTTCTTTCTTTTCTTAATGTTTAATAGGTGCACCATAACTTAATTAGATCTTTGTTTTAACAAAATTATTGTAAATTGACATGAAGAGATTCTGTCAAACCAAGTGGATGCTCTTAGTGAGCACAAAACAACTTGGTTGCGCTTGGAAGTGATTTCGACATTTGATTCGGACACCCTTGATTAACCCTCCCCTCAAACTCTACACAACTCTATTAGTAATCAACTTTCTTCCTTTTTATTAATGTTCAATAAGAGCATCATAACTCAACTAAATCTTTGTTTTGATAAGATTATTGTATATTGATCTAATGGGGTTTGGTCGAACTAAGTGGATGCTCCTAGTAAGCACAAATCAGCCTGATTGAACCTGGAAGTGGTTTTGACATTCGACCCGGACACCTTTGGTTACCCTCCCCTCAAACCCTACATAATTCCATTAACAGTCAACTTTCTTCCTTTTCTAATATTCAACAGATGTACCATTACTCAACTAGACCTTTGTTTCGACAAGATTATTATAAATGGACCTAATGGGAGTTGGTCAAATCAAGTGGATGCTCCTAGTAAGCACAAATTAGCTGGTTGAGTTTGAAAGTGGTTTCGACTCTCAAATCAAGCACCTTAGTTAACTCTCTCCTGAAACCCTACACAAGTCCATTAGCAATCAACTTTCTTCCTTATTTAATGTTCAATAGATGCACCATAACTCAACTAGATCTTTGTTCCTACAAGGCTTGATGGGGGTTCGGTCTCTCAATAAGCACAAATCAGTTCGGTTGAACCCAAAAGTGATTTTGACATTCGACTTGAACACCTTTAGTTAACCCTCCACTCAAACCCTATACAACTGTATTAACAATCAACTTTTTTTTCCTATTGGATTGATTCATTTGTAAGTTAACATAATTTTTCAGGAAGAAAAATAATTGAGGTGAACAAAAAGATGCCAGCCCATGTGGCTTATTTTTTTATTGAATAATTAAATGCAAACTAAATAACATGCAATATTTTTTTAATTCTGCATTTTTCATTTCTTAGAAGAAAAAATAACTTTCCCCAATATACTCTTAGCCATTGTAAAATATAATAATACCATTTTACCCTCCCTCCCCTTCAAACCCTACACAAGTTCATTAACAGTCAATTTTTTTTTA
>NC_133871.1:1709634-1717659 GCF_044706935.1 Curcuma longa
CAACAATCATCAAATGATTGGTTCTAGAACTCTCACTAACATATACAACTCAATCCTTGGTTATCATACCCTACACAACTCCATTAGTAATCAACTTATCTTTGTTTGACAAGATTATTGTAAATTGACATGATAAGGTTCTATCGAGCCAAGTGGATGCTTCTCATAAGCACAAATCAACCCGATTGAGCCTAGAAGTGGTTTCAACACTCAACCCGGACACCCTTGGTTAACTCTCCCTTCAAACCCTACGTAACTCCATTATAGGTCAACTTTCTTCCTTTTTAAATATTGAATAGGTGCATCATAATTCGACTAAATCTTTGTTATGACAAGATTATTGTAAATTGAATTGATGAGGTTCGGTCGAACTAAGTGGATACTCCTAATAAGCACAAATCAGCCCGATTGAGTCTCAAAGTGGTTTCGATACTCGACTCGAACACTGTTGGTTAACTCTCCTTTCAAACCCTACACAACTCCATTAACAAGCAACTTTCTTTCTGTTCTTAATGTTTAATAGGTGCACCATAACTTAATTAGATCTTTGTTTTAACAAAATTATTGTAAATTGACATGATGAGATTCTGTCAAACCAAGTGGATGCTCTTAGTAAGCACAAAACAACTTGGTTGCGCTTGGAAGTGATTTCGACATTTGATTCAGACACCCTTGGTTAACTCTCCCCTCAAACTCTACACAACTCTATTAGCGATCAACTTTCTTCCTTTTTATTAATGTTCAATAAGAGCATCATAACTCAACTAAATCTTTGTTTTGATAAGATTATTGTATATTGATCTAATGGGGTTTGGTCGAACTAAGTGGATGCTCCTAGTAAGCACAAATCAACCTGATTGAGCCTGGAAGTGGTTTCGACATTCGACTCGGACACCTTTGGTTACCCTCCCCTCAAACCCTATATAATTCCATTAACAGTCAACTTTCTTCCTTTTCTAATATTCAATAGATGTACCATTACTCAACTAGACCTTTGTTTCGACAAGATTATTATAAATGGACCTAATGGGGGTTGGTCAAACCAAGTGGATGCTCCTAGTAAGCACAAATTAGTCTGGTTGAGTTTGAAAGTGGTTTCGACTCTCAAATCAAGCACCTTAGTTAACTCTCCCCTCAAACCCTACACAAGTCCATTAGCAATCAACTTTCTTCCTTATTTAATGTTCAATAGATGCACCAACTCAACTAGATCTTTGTTCCTACAAGGCTTGATGGGGGTTCGGTCTCTCAATAAGCACAAATCAGTTCGGTTGAACCCAAAAGTGATTTTGACATTCGACTTGAACACCCTTAGTTAACCCTCCACTCAAACCCTATACAACTGCATTAACAATCAACTTTTTTTTTCTATTGGATTGATTCATTTGTAAATTAACATGATTTTTTGAAGAAAAATAATTGAGGTGAACAAAAAGATGACAGCCCATGTGGCTTATTTTTTTCTTTATTGAATAATTAAATACAAACTAAATAACATGTAATATTTTTTAAATTATGTATTTTTCATTTATTAGAAGAAAAAAATAACTTTCCCCAATATATTCTTAGCCATTGTAAAATATAATAATACCATTTTACCCCTCCCCTCCAAACTCTACACAACTCTATTAACAGTTAACTTTTTTTTTAATGTCTAATAGGTGCACTATAACTCAACTAGATCTTTATTTTGATAAAATTATTATAAATTGACATGATGAGATTTTGTCGAACCTAGTGGATGCTCTTAGTAAACACAAAATAACTTGGTGGAGCTTGGAAGTGGTTTTGACACTTGATTCGGACACCCTTGGTTAACCCTCCTCAAATTCTACACAACTTCATTTGCGGTCAACTTTCTTTTTTTTTAATGTTCAATAGGAGCATCATAACTCAACTAGGTCTTTTTTTTTATAAGATTATTATATATTGATCTAATGGGGTTTGGTCAAACCAAGTGGATGCTCCTAGTAAGCATAAATCAGCTTAATTGAGCCTAGAAGTGGTTTCAACGCTTGACCCAGACACCCTTGGTTACTCTCCCCTTAAACCCTACACAACTCTATTAGTAGTCAACTTTCTTCCTTTTTTTAATATTCAATAGGTGCACCATTATTCAACTAGACCTTTGTTTCGACAAGATTATTATAAGTGGACCTAGTGGAGTTCAATCAAACCAAGTGAATGCTCTTACTAAGCACAAATTAATCTTGTTGAGTCCGAAAGTGATTTCGACTCTCGAATCATGCACCTTAGTTAACCCTCCCCTCAGACCCTACATAAATCCATTAGCAATCAACTTTCTTGCTTGTTTAATGTTCAATAGATGCACCATAACTCACTAGATCTTTGTTCCTACAAAATTATTGTAAATTGGCTTGATAGGAGTTTGGTCTCTCAATAAGCACAAATCAATCCGGTTAAATCCAAAAGTGGTTTTGACACTTCGACCTGAACACCCTTAATACTCCCCTAAAACCCTATACAACTGCATTAATAATTAATTTTTTTTTATTGGATTGATTCATTTGTAAGTTAACATGATTTTTCAGGAAGAAAAATAATTCAAGTGAACAAAAAGATGAAAGCCCATGTAGCTTATTTTTTTTCATTAGTGAATAATTAAATACAAACCAAATAACATGCAACATTTTTTTAATTATGTATTTTTTATTTTTTGGAAGAAAAAATAACTTTCCCCAATATACTCTTAACCATTGTAAAATATAATAATACCATTTTACCACTACCTACTTAGCATCATTAGAAATTAATTAATTTTATCCCAGTTATATAGATCATTTTAAATCATCATCTATATTTACATAAATTTTATTTTATTTTATTAGAGAAATGATCTACTGTGTGATATTCCGAACCGCGACCCGTGCACACCACCTGACCCATGCCCACTGCCGCCGCTCCCGTTTCACCGTCCGGTCACCTCCGACCGTCGGACCGGGCCTGATCAACGCGCCACTCACCGGCGCGTCGACCGACGTTGGTCCGGCGGCCGCTGGTGGCCGGACGACGATGAATTCGGCTGGAAGCCACCGCTCTCCCACTCACGCCCACTGCCGCCGCGATTTCATCGCCGTCTGGCCATCTCCGACCGTCGGATCGGACCCGATCGACACGTCACTCGTCGGCGCATCGACCGATGTGCGGCAGTGGGCGTGAGTGAGAGAAGTTGCCGACAGAGTCGCGTAGGCACAGCGCGCAGCATACCAAATTGTTATTTTATTATTATTAATTAAATATATTTTACCTCTTGACTAAGTATGGAAGTCAAATTGAGGCCATGGAAAAAGAGCAGGTGGTTCATCTTCCTCACCGAAGAGCAGAAGCAATCGGCCATGGAGAAATGGTCTCTTCTCGGATCCACGGCGCTGGTCACCGGCGGCACCAAGGGAATCGGGTATTACCATCCTGCTTTCCCTCTTAAGTTTTCATCGATTTGATTTGATCGTCATGATTCGCAGGCGCGGAATTGTGGAAGAAATGGGGGGACTCGGCGCCGCCATCCACACCTGCTCCCGAAACCAATCCGACCTCGACGCGTCCCTCCAGCAATGGCGGTCCGCTGGCTTCAAGGTCACCGGATCCACCTGCGACGTCTCCTCGCCGGCCGACCGGGAGAAGCTGATGGAAGAAGTCAAATCCACCTTCGACGGCAAGCTCAATATTCTGGTGGGTGAGCGATTGGATCTGAAACTCGAGTCTTCTTCTTCTCCTCGATTCACGAAATCTGAAATCTTTGGGTTTAGGTTTGTAATGCCGGAGCCGGGGTGGTGAAGCCGGCGGTGGAGCAGACGGCGGAGGACTACAAGCTCGTGATGAGCACCAACTTGGAATCAGCCTTCCACCTGAGCCAGCTCGCGCACCCCCTCCTCAAGGCGTCGGGCAACGGCAGCATCGTCCTCATCTCCTCCATCGGCGCACTCATAGCCGTCGACGGCTTGTCCGTGTACTGCGCCAGCAAAGGAGCGGTCAACCAGCTCACCAGAAGCCTCGCCTGCGAGTGGGCGCGCGACAACATCCGCACCAACTGCGTCGCGCCGGGATCCATCAAAACCCCCTTGCTCGAACATGTAAATTTCAAGCTTTAATTCGAGAAGTCAATTTGCGTTCTTGAAAAAAATTGTTTTCTTTTGTTGTCGGATTGAGGCAGGCGGTGAATGATGAGTCGTTGGAGATGAGAAGGCTTCGGATCCCTGCTGGGCGAATCGGGGAGCCGGAGGAGGTGGCGGCGCTGGTGGCGTTCCTATGTATGCCTGGGGCGCGCTACATCAACGGGCAAGTCATCTGCGCCGACGGAGGAAGAAGCATAAACGGCAACATTTGATCCGATCGACTACTTCTATCGTAATCAGCTGTAATATCTCAATTTACTTCTTTACAAATAATCATGGGTGTGAGACGATTGAGATGATAAATTATACCTATTATACCTAATATGTCAATTTTCTTCTTTTCTTGCAGAAGAAGAAAAGAAGATTTCAAATTTGTTGCCTTTTTAAAGTTACATTTCCAGATAGTTCTTAAGAGATAGTTCTCTAGTTTTTCTTTAATTTTATTTTATTTTTAAAAGGTAGCCATGAAAACAGTCAACCACTCATTTTTACTGTGAAACTTTTGTAGTTCTCTAGTTTTTATTTTATTTTATTTTATAAAAGATAGCCATGGGCCCTTCTCTATGTGAAAGCTTTAGGTAAATTTTTTAAATTAATTAATTAATTAATTTTAAAAAATAATAATATTTTTTTAAAAAAATTAATTTTTTAAAAAGGTAAAATTACTAATAAAATTTTATATTCAAATTTTGCTAAATAAAAAAAATATTAAATTATTTAATTTTTAAAAATATTATTAAAAATTTTAAAAAAATTCCTTTCATATACTAAAGTATTAGGTATTGTCAATAATAGTCTATAAGCTATTGATCCATTAATATATTAGAGAAAATTTTATTTTTTTATAAAAATTAATATCTTAAATATTATTTTTAATTCTAAATTTATTATTTTTAAAAAATATTTATTTTAAAAAATAAATTTAAACTATAACATGTCGTATTTTAAAAAGTTTTCAAATTTTAAATATGTTAACGATAAAAAAAAAATTATTTAAAAATATAATGAGAAACTAAAGCGGATTATTTTTTTAGTTTATGTAATAAAAAAAATTAATTTGATGTTTAAATTAACGAAGAACTCTACTTTTTTTTTATTTTTATAAAGGAAAAGAAAAAAAATTATAGAAAAAGTATTTTTTGAAATATGAAGTATCTTTTTAATATTACTTTTTAAATGAGGAACCCTTTTAACGATAACAAAAAGAAAAGGTGTCTTTTTGATTTTTTGCAAAGTTTTTTTTAGGGACAATTGTTGTGGTCAATGCCATTAATTGACAGGGGCGGCTCAAGCCTATGGGGGGCCCTAGGTGATTTTTTTTTAAATAATTGTTATTATTTTAAAAAATTTTCTCACACCCTTTTTTATTCGGATTTGAGACCAACAATGGTGGGTTTAAAAAATTTTTAAAATAAATTAAAATATAAATTTTAAAAATTAATTTTAAAATTTTTCTTTAGGGTGCTCGATGACGAGCCGACGAGGTCTAACGAAGGGGCCTTAATTTTGTGTGCTTTCTTTATCTTCCACGTCTTAAAAATAAGCCCTCAAGACTTCCAACTTTCTAAAAACTTTTCACCCTAAAGAAACACATACATTAATCATTAATCAGATATATTAATTTTCATCCTAAAAAATTATTTAATGGGTAGAAGAAAGATCAATTTATAATATTTTATTTACCTATTCTATCAATATATATTTATTTCTTAATTCAATTCGTTCATGAACATGAAAATTTTCATTCCATTTTTTAATCAGAATTATCTCGATCAAATTAAATGAAGTAATTAGTCTGATTGTTTAATCATCAAAAGATGTCAGCAATTTAATGATAAAATAAATCATAATAATATATATAAGTCATTTGATAAAATAATAAAGATCATTTAATAAAAAAATCATTGCTCACCGGCAAAAGCGAGAAGGTCGAAGGGTTAGGGCGCGAAGGCGAAGGCGTAGGCCGTAGGCGCGAAGGCGAAGGGCGCACAGGGCTGACCGAAGGCAAAGGCGCAGGGTCGGCACTCGGCCAAAGGCGAAGGCGCACTGGCGCAGGGTCGGGGCCGTTGGGACTCGGGCGAAGGGTGCACAGGGTCGGGCGAAGCTGCGAAGTCGCGAATGTGCAGGGCCGGCCGGCCGGGCGAAGCGTGCGCAGGGCCGGGTGAAGGCAAAGGCGACGGCGCAGGGCCGCGAGAAGGGCTCGCGCCTCGCAGGGCTAGGCGAAGGCGCAGCCGCAGGGCGGGGCGAAGGCGAACGACGACTTGGAAATTTCGATTCAAATCGGGGATTCAAATTTCAGAGCGGAATGAAGGTGAACAATTTTTAGTATTTTCTGGACGTTTTAAGGAGTTTTGGGAACTCTAATTGATTAAATCGATTAACAAATTTATTTTAATAATTTTTATTTTTTAATATATATATTAATATATTGGAAGATGGGCCCTAATTAAATGGGGCCCTAGGCATAGGCCTTAGATGCATATGCCTAGAGCCGGCCCTGTTAATTGAGCGTTGGAAATGATAGTGATGGGTACGTCCATCATTTATAATCATTATTTATAAAATAATCACATAGATATTTTTTTTTCAAATAAAATTAGATGAGCGCTTCAATGTGAATTATCCGAAATATTTTTATTTTATATCTAATTCAAAATTTTTATTTTTAAATCAGATTTAATTTTCAAATCTTGTATAAAAGTTAACAGGTAACTTCTACTACAATGTGTAAAAGTTGATTATTAATTTCTATAACTATATTATTTTGATTTTATTTATTAAAAAATGATAACATAATTAAATAATATTTTAATGAGCAAAATAAATAAAAAAATTTCACGACATCTACTATATTTCAAATAAATATTATTTAATCACGATCGACCGTATAAAAATTAGTAGGTATACTAATTGCTATAACATGTAATAACTGATTGCTATCTTTTACAACAGTGTCATTATCTCATTTTATTTTACTTATTAAAGAATGATAATCTGATTAAAATAACATTTTAATGAGCAATACAAATAAAGGAAACTCCATAATATCCATTATATTTCAAATGAATATTATCTGATCATCATCGATCATGTAGAAGATAGCAACTACTTGCTATAACGTATAGTAGCTAGTTGCTAACTTATACAACAGTGTTATTATCTTATGTTGATTTTGCATATTGAAGAGTGATAATATAGTTAAAACAACATATCAATGAATAAAACAAATAAAAGGGACACTCTATGATACCCATTACATTTCAAATGAACATTATTTGATCACGATCGATTATGTAAAAGCTAGTATGTAATTGCTATAACGTGTAGCAACTGATTGCTAACTCCTACAATAATGTCATTATCTTATATTGATTTTGCTTATTGAAGAGAAATAACATGATTAAAATAATATTTTAATGAGGAAAAACAACAAAAGAAAATCCATGACATCCACTATATTTCAAATGAATATTATTTTATCACGATCGACCATGTAGAAGTTAGCAGGTAGCTTCTACAATATGTAGCAATTGGTTATTAGCTTCTACAATAAATGTGTAGTGGATACTCAAATCAAAATTGATGTCACATGCACAACACTTTGATTTTACTTGATATCCGTGCCTTAAGACGATTAATTCAAGGTCTACTCTTAACGATCTCCCACCGCTATAAGCTTCTCCTTCTAGATACTTTTCAGAGGTGGGGAAACCTCTTACAAACTATTCTTATAACAAATATAATAAGAAAATAAATACACATGTAAATACAATCAAAGTAAACTACTTTACATGAATCTTGCTTTAAGCACTTTTTTGTTACTTGGAATTGCCTCTTGTTAGTTTGGAAATATACCAGCACTTCGTCCTCAAACCTTCAAGAATCGATAGAG
>NC_133871.1:1717727-1731551 GCF_044706935.1 Curcuma longa
GCAGATAATCCGGACATGAGTCACCACGTCTATTCGTTTATCTTCTTGATAAGTTTTTATTACTCGGTCATTCTTATCCTACAACGTAACATTAGTTATCTTTCCTATTTCTATGGCTTACGTGGAGTTAATTGTATGGTTTAAGTGACGTTAATCTTTATCTTTTTTGGTGTATAAATACCACCGAAGACTGTAGTTTTCAATTCACTGCAATAAGAGTTTTCTCCTCTCGTTGGTTTTTACTCGTTGCCTTCTATTTCTCGTTGTTTTTTTTTCCTTGCTTTGTGCTGCTGTGGTTTTGTAGATTCTGAGCCAACAATTGGTATCAGAGCCTTGAATCCACGATTCTACAAAAATGTCGGGCATCCCACAAGTTGCTGCGAAGGAGAACGGCGGAGTGTCATTTCTCTATCCGATGCTAAGCCCTCACAATTACACTGTGTGGGCGATCAAGACAGAGGCAATTCTTGATGCCCAGGGAGTCTGGGAGGCGGTGGAGCCAGCAGAAGGAGCCCAGGTAGATGCAAAGAAGGACAAAAAGGCACGTGCATATATCTTGCAGTGTGTCCCCGAAGACATCCTTCTTCAAATCGCAAATAAGAAGACGGCGAAGGAAGTCTGGGATAGCCTCAAGACGAGGTATCTTGGTAGTGATCGGGTGAAGAAGGCACGCGTACAAACATTGAAAAGCGAGTTTGACGCCCTCCGGATGAAGGAGACCGAGACGATTGACGAGTTTGCGGGAAAACTCAGCGCCTTGAGCAGCAAGTTCTCCACCCTTGGTGCCACGCTTGAAGATTCCTCTCTGGTAAAAAAGTTGCTCGATTCTGTCCCTGATAAATTCTTCCCTATTGTTGCCGGTATTGAGCAGTTCCACGACCTTGAGACTATGCCGTTTGAGGAGGCTATAGGGCGACTGAAGGCGTATGAGGAACGAACACTACGATTACATGGCAACACCAACAACACTGAAGGTGAGCTCCTACTTACTCATGCCGAATGGCAAATGCGACAGAAAGGGAGCAATGTGGACACTTCATCAAGAGGCAAGGGGCATGGATCCAGCAATCACAGTCGTGGCAACTGGCGTGGGCGTGGGCGAGGGCGCGGACGTGGCCGTGGTACGCAGCGCCAAGACAGTGCAGGAGGCACTAGCGGCAACAACAGTCACGCTCGTGACAAGAAACATATAAAATGTTTCAATTGTGAGAAAATGGGACACTATGCGTCTGAATGCTACAGCAAGCGTCGTGATGAGGCTCACCTCACTTGTGCCACCGATGAAGAACCAGCACTGATGATGACCGTGTCCCACGAGGAGTCTCACACAAGGCGTGAGCAGCAGGATATCATTCTACTCAGCGAAGAAAGATTCCTACCGGATATGTACCGCAATGGTAAGAAAGGAGAAGATAAAGACATCTGGTACCTGGACAACGGTGCCAGCAACCACATGACCGGCCATCGCGAGAAGTTTCAAGAATTAGATGAGACCATCACCGGGAGGGTGAGATTTGGCGATGGATCAACCATTGAGATAATGGGCAAGGGAACGGTTGTGTTCGAATGCAAGAATGGCGATCAGAAGGCTCTACACGAGGTATACTACATTCCGAAACTTTGTAGTAATATTATGAGTCTTGGTCAATTGACAGAAACTGGGAACGAGGTGCACATGGAAGGAGATACCATGAAGGTGATTGATAGGAGCGGGAAGCTCTTGATGCGGGTAAAGCGAACACAAAATCGCTTGTACAAGATAACCTTGAAGACGTTCAAGCAAGTCTGTCTCATAGCAAGCTTAGAAGACCCAACCTGGTTATGGCATGCAAGACTCGGACATGTCAATTTCCAGGACTTGAAGCTTTTGGGGGAGAAGAAATTGGCAGTTGGTGTGCCACTATTGCCCCAGCCAAACAAGCTTTGCGAGGTGTGTGTGATGGCCAAGCATGCAAGGTCACCATTCCCGTACCAAGCAAACTTTAGAGCAGAGAAGCCGTTAGAACTCCTCCATGCTGATATTTGCGGGCCAATCTCACCATGTACACTCGCCGGTAACAAATATTTATTTTTGATTGTTGATGATTTCACAAGGTGGATGTGGGTGTTTCTATTGGCAGCAAAGAATGATGCATTCCAAGCATTCAAGAAGTTCAAAGTCTTGACGGAGAACAAGACTGGGTACAAGATCAGAACACTCCGAACAGACCGGGGCGGCGAGTTTCTATCCACGGAGTTCACTCAGTTCTGTGAAAATGAAGGAATTGAGCGGCACCTCACGGCTCCCTACACACCCCAACAGAATGGTGTTGTGGAGCGCCGTAATCGCACCGTTATGGCCATGGCAAGATCTCTCCTCAAGGGTACACATATGCCGGCAAGGTTCTGGGGAGAGGCGGTTAGGCATGCTGTCTATCTACTAAACCGTCTCCCAACTAAGGCGCTAGGAGAGCGTACCCCATTTGAAGCTTGGATGGGGAGGAAGCCACATCTTGCTCATTTGAGGGTGTTCGGTTGTGTTGCATATGTGAAAAACACAACCCCTCACCTTAAGAAACTCGACGACAGAAGTTCACCCATGGTATACTTGGGTGTCGAGGAAGGCTGCAAAGCTCATCGGCTATTTGATCCAAGGCGTGGCAAGCTACAAGTAAGTAGAGATGTCATATTTCAAGAAAATTGTGAATGGACATGGAATGCAGGTGCTAACAATGAAGAAAATTTGCCGGAGTTTATTATGTTGGATGCATCCTATTCCGACGAGCCGATTGTTGCAGCAGATGCTGAGGCAGGAGTGGAAGATGTCGCACCAACACCAGAAGCCGTGGTGCCCATGACAAGTGTGTCAAGTCCATCTACACCATCATCAAACGCCCATGCAGCTACCTCATCTTCAGAATCAAATACACCCGAGTCTTATGAAGGGCCAGTCCGTTATAGGTCCCTTGCTGATATCTACGCCAACACTGAGGAAATTGTTGGTATTAATGAAGAGGTGATGATGGTGATGTCTGAAGAGCCGACATGTTACCAAGAGGCTGCAACCGAGGCTTGCTGGTACAAAGCAATGGAGGAGGAACTGAAGTCTATCAAGATGAACAAGGCTTGGACCCTAACTGAACTCCCATTAGGCCACAAACCTATCGGCCTAAAGTGGGTGTTCAAACTGAAGAAAGATGCAGATGGGAAAGTCATTAAGCATAAAGCAAGGTTAGTGGCGAAAGGCTATGTACAAAGACACGGCATCGACTTTGAAGAGGTATTTGCACCTGTCGCTAGACTTGATACTGTTCGAGTAATTCTTGCGCTTGCAGCAAATCAAAGCTGGGAGGTACACCATCTAGATGTGAAGTCAGCATTTCTCAACGGAGAATTAGAAGAAGAAATCTATGTCACTCAACCGGAAGGGTTTGAGGTACCAAATCAGAAAGATAAGGTGTACAGATTGTCCAAGGCCCTCTATGGACTGCGGCAAGCTCCACGAGCCTGGAACATGAGACTGAACAGGAGTCTAGAAGAGCTTGGCTTCAAAAAATGTACGCAAGAACATGCAGTATATACAAGACGTAAAGGAGAAGCAAGCATACTTGTTGGAGTATATGTCGACGATCTCATCGTGACAGGAAGTAGCACAGAAACCATCAACAAGTTCAAACAACAAATGATGGCAGAATTTGAGATGAGTGATTTGGGTCTTCTCTCCTACTACTTAGGGATTGAAGTGGAGCAACAAAAGAGCCGGATTTTACTTAGACAATCAGCTTATGCCAAGAAAATTCTGTCTCATTTCAAGATGGCAGACTGCAATGCCACAAAGCATCCAATGGAACCCAAGACACAGCTGCATAAGGACTTGGAAGGGACTCCAGTTGACGCCACGGAGTATAGGCGCCTCATTGGTTGCCTGAGATATTTGTTACATACACGGCCGGACCTGTCATATTCCGTCGGAATGGCAAGCAGATACATGGAGAAGCCTACAATCATGCATCACAAGGTGGTCAAACAAATTCTCAGGTATCTGAAAGGTACAATCTATTTTGGGCTTGTTTACATAAAAGGACCTCAGGAATTTGGTATATTCGGCTACTCGGATAGTGATTTAGCCGGCGATCTCGATGGGAGAAAAAGCACAAGTGGAATGGCCTTTTATTTCAACGAAAGTTTGGTGTCTTGGAATTCACAGAAGCAGAAGACAGTGGCGCTTTCATCTTGTGAAGCAGAGTTCATGGCAGCCACAACTGCGGCCTGTCATGCTTTATGGTTAAGGAGCCTTGTCAGCGAATTAACTGGTGTAGAGCCAAAGCCGGTAACGTTATTTGTTGACAACAAATCTGCCATAGCTCTTATGAAGAATCCAGTATTCCATGGCCGAAGCAAACATATAGATACAAGGTTTCATTTTATCAGAGAATGCGTTGAGAATGGACAGATTGTGGTTGAGTTCATTAATACCGGAGAACAGCGAGCCGATGTATTAACTAAAGCATTGCCAGGAGTGAAATTAGCTGCCATGCGACAACTACTCGGCGTCCATGATTTACAACCATGTCAGGATTAGGGGGAGTAATATTAGCAGATAATCCGGACATGAGTCACCACGTCTATTCGTTTATCTTCTTGATAAGTTTTTATTACTCGGTCATTCTTATCCTACAACGTAACATTAGTTATCTTTCCTATTTCTATGGCTTACGTGGAGTTAATTGTATGGTTTAAGTGACGTTAATCTTTATCTTTTTTGGTGTATAAATACCACCGAAGACTGTAGTTTTCAATTCACTGCAATAAAGAGTTTTCTCTTCTCGTTGGTTTTTTCCTCGTTGCCTTCTTTTTTCTCGTTTTTTTTTTCTCCTTGCTTTGTGCTGCTGTGGTTTTGTAGATTCTGAGCCAACACCAGCAAAGGAGCGGTCAACCAGCTCACCAGAAGCCTCGCCTGCGAGTGGGCGCGCGACAACATCCGCACCAACTGCGTCGCGCCGGGATCCATCAAAACCCCCTTGCTTGAACATGTAAATTTCAAGCTTTAATTCGAGCAGTCAATTTGCGTTCTTGAGGATCGTTGACAGTGAAAACGCAAAAAAAAAAAATGGTTTTCTTTTGTTGTCGGATTGAGGCAGGCGCTGAATGATGAGTCGTTGGCGATGGGAAGGCTTCGGATCCCTGCTGGGCGAATCGGGGAGCCGGTGGAGGTGGCGGCGCTGGTGGCGTTCCTATGCATGCCTGGTGCGCGCTACATCAACGGGCAAGTCATCTGCGCAGACGGAGGAATAACTATAAACGGCAACATTTGATCGGATCGACTGCTACATCAAAGTTGGATATTGGAGATTTCGTCTTGGATATGGCTAAGTTGGTGACGAAGATAAGAATTTGAATTGCTATGAAGTTGAGATAATATTTTTTTTTATCATGATCAATTGTAACTTCTCAATTTATCTCTTTTTACCGTGATCAATTATAACTTTTCAATTTATCTCTTTATAAATAATCATGAAATTGAACGTGTTACGAATTGCAGAAGTCATTAAAGATTTCAAATTTGTTGCCTTTTTAAAGTTACATTTCCAGATAGTTCTTAAGAGATAGTTCTCTAGTTTTTCTTTAATTTTATTTTATTTTTAAAAGATAGCCATGAAAACAGTCAACCACTCATCTATCTCTATGGGAAACTTTTGACGATGGATCCAGGGCCCTTCCAAAGGCTTTAGGTAAAATTTTTAAATTAATTAATTAATTAATTTTTAAAAAAATATATTAATTTTTTTAAAGGGTAAAATTACTAATAAAATTTTGTATTTAAATTTTGCTAATATTTTTTTATTTAATAAAATTATTAAATTATTTAATCTTTAGATATTATTAAAAATTTTATTATTTTAATTTTAAAAAATTTATTTTATATATTAAAGTATTAGGTATTGTCAATAATATTTTATAAATTATTTGTCTATTCATATATTAGAGAAAAATTTATTTTTTTATAAGATTTAATATCTTAAATATTTTTTTTAATTCTAAGTTTATTATTTTTAAAAATAAATTTAAACTATCAGATAACATGTCATATTTTAAAAAGATTTTAAATTTAAATAGGTTAACAATAAAAAAAAATTTATTTATAAATATAATGAAAAATTAAAACTGATTATTTTTAGTTTATGTAATAAAAAAATTAATTTGATGTTTAAATTAATCAAGAACTCTACTTTTTATTCTTATAAAAAATTAAGAAAATTAGAGGAAAAAATATTTTTTTGAAAGTATCATTAGAAAAGATGGAGAAGGACACAAGATCAATAGATGAAAAAGAAAAGAAACACAAAAATATGGATAGAAGAGGAAAAGAATATGAAATTATCGATAACTACGATAGCACATTTTTTTTTGAGATGAAAAAAATTGACTAAATTTTATATATATATATATATATATATATATATAATTTTAAAAATCAATAATAAATAAAATTAAAATAATTTAAAATTTAAAATATATAATTTTTAAATTGATTTTAAATTAAAGTAAATATTTTTTTAAAAAAAAGATTTTAATGACCAATACCTTGAGTCGGCGCCCATCTTATCGGCCACTTAAATCTTATAAAACTCATTTATATCTGGACAACAACTTTAAGGGACAAAATATCATGAAGGACCGATAAGAAAGGACGAAAATTAAAAAAGTGTCCTTTATTTTTATTATTGTCGGAAGAATGTTTCATTAAAATATATATATATATATATATATTAAAAAGATAAAAATATCTTTTGTTTAAGCGTTTTTATAGTAGCTTTGGTCTTTACCTAAAATTGCTCCAACATGAAGCAGTTAAAACCTTTGGCCCTTAAGCAATTTTGGTAAGTAAGTTGAACTAAAATTGCTCTAATAATATTTGAATTAGTTTTAATTAAATTGGCAAATCAATATTTGAGCAATTTAAATTCATATTAAAATAGTTTTGAATATAATTATTCAATAATTTTGAGAATGTTAAGCAGGTTTAACTAAAATTGCTACAGAATTAGGGGTATTTTTGAAATATGAAATGTCTTTTTGATATTACTTTTTAAATGAGGAACCCTTTTAACGATAACAAAAAGAAAAGGTGTCTTGTTGATTTTTTGCAAAGTTTTTTAGGGACAATTGTGGTGGTCAATGCCATTAATTGAGCCTTG
This sequence comes from Curcuma longa, assembly GCF_044706935.1. Taxonomy (NCBI): domain Eukaryota; kingdom Viridiplantae; phylum Streptophyta; class Magnoliopsida; order Zingiberales; family Zingiberaceae; genus Curcuma; species Curcuma longa. The sequence continues at coordinate 1,724,906 of NC_133871.1, forward strand.
GAAATGATAGTGATGGGTACGTCCATCATTTATAATCATTATTTATAAAATAATCAGATAGATATTTTTTTTTCAAATAAAATTAGATGAGCGATTCAATGTGAATTATCCGAAATGTTTTTATTTTATATCTAATTCAAAATTTTTATTTTTAAATCAGATTTATTTTTCAAATCTTGTATAAAAGTTAACAGGTAACTTCTACCATGTGTGTAGAAGTTGATTGTTAATTTCTACAACTATATTATTTTGATTTTATTTATTAAAAAATGATAACATATTTAAATAATATTTTAATAAGCAAAATAAATAAAAAAATTTCATGACATCTACTATATTTCAAATAAATATTATTTAATCACGATCGACCGTATAAAAATTAGTAGGTATACTAATTGCTATAACATGTAATAATTGATTGCTATCTTTTATAACAATGTCATTATCTCATTTTGATTTTACTTATTAAAGAATGATAATCTGATTTAAATAATATTTTAATGAGTAAAATAAATGATGGAAACTCCATGACATCCATCATATTTCAAATGAATAGTATCTAATCACGATAGATCGTCTAGAAGCTAGCAGGTAGCTGCTACAAGGTATAGTAACTAGTTGCTAACTTATACAATAGAATCATTATATCATTTTGATTTTATTTATTGAAGAGTGATAACCTAATTAAAATAATATTTCAATCAGTAAAATAAGTAAAGGACACTCCACGACACTCATTACATTTCAAATGAATATTATTTGTGTTGGATCGGATTGGACCGGCGAGGGGGGTGAATAGACGGTTTAAGCAAAGTCGCAGAATAGACACTCCTTTAAAAAAAAATTTGGTTGCAACTCGGTCGTTGCTTCCAAGGCAATTGACGCTCAAACAAAACTCCTTTAGGCGGAGAAGCCTTTACACTTGTAGCACAGAGACTTAGAGAGAATGAAAAAAAGTAATTGATGATCTAACTCTAAAACTCTAAATCTATTTATAGCCCAAGAGAATAGATCATTGATCGTAGATGAACTTTCTCTTGGTCGTTGATCCGTTGATGCGATCCTAACTGTTGATCAGAGATAGGCTTGATCGTAGCCGTTGAGTAAATAAAGATAAATTTTATCTTTAATAAAAGATAAAGAGAATTATCTTTAATAAAAAATAAGTATTTATCTTTTATATGATAAAAGATAAATCTTATTATTTTTTCTTCTTTTTTTTTTACAACCGCCACGTCCAAACGGTCCAAGTCTAAGTCTTCTTCTCTGGGCAAAGTCAATGGTCAAAGTCAAAGTCAATAGTTTGACTTTTATTGACTTTTTGTAGAATCTTCGATTGGGTGATTTTTGGCCAACCGGAGTTAGGCTCACCCGAACCCGACTCCGGTCTTTTGCCCCTCGAGCATGCTTCCTCCCGGATTCTCGTCCCTCGGACTTCGTGCACGTCCTTCTCGCTCCACCGCGTACTCTTCCGTAGCTTTTGCATCCCTCGGATTGCACCGAGCCCGTCGGCTCACTTCCCCGCGCAACCCTTCTCGTCCGCTACATCTTACGCTCGACTTCCTCCGTACCTAAGTTCCTGCACACTTACCAGAGGGATTAGAACAACACATGACCTAATTTAATCTAGTTGATCACATCAAAACTAACCGGGGCACCAACAATTTGATCATGATCGACCGTGTAGAAGCTAGCAAGTAGCTGTTATAATTTGAATCAGCTGGTTGTTAACTTCTAGAACAATATTATTATCTCATTTTGATTTTGCTTATTGGTGAGTCATCACTTGTTTAAATAATTTTTTAATGAGCAAAATAAACGAATAGGACTCCATGACACCTATTACATTTCAATTGAATATTATCTGATTACGATTAGTCATGTAGAAGTTAGCAAGCAACTCTATAACGTGTAATAGTTGATTGCTAGCTTGTACAATAGTTGATAAGACCTTACAAGCTAGAGGCGGTGAATAGCTTCGATCGCTTCTCGTCTTAATTGTGGACTCATCATTTGAAAGTGTAGTGGAAACTCAAATCAAAATTGATGTCACATGCACAATACTTTGATTTTACTTGATATCTGTGCTTTAAGACGATTAATTCAAGGTCTACTCTTAACGATCTCCCACTGCTATAAACTTCTCCTTTTTAGATACTTTTCAGAGGCGGGGAAACCTCTTACAAACTAGTCTTACAACAAATATAATAAGAAAATAAATACACATGTAAATACAATCAAAGTAAACTACTTTACATTAATCTTGCTTTAAGCACTTTTTTATTACTTGAAATTGCTTTTTGTTAGTTTGGAAATATACCAACACTTTGTCCTCAAACCTTCAAGAAACGACAGAGAAAACTGTTAGTACCGATGGAATCAAAATATCTCCATAATGGTATGATATTGCCCACTTTAGGCCTAAGCCCTCATGACTTTGTTCTTGGACTCTCCCCAAAAGGCCTCATACCAATGGAGATACTTTTTCATCCTTTTAATCCCATGATTTTTTCCATGTACTTTAGATGTGGGACTATGTTTACACCCTTGCAACCCAACAATCCTCCCTCAAACAAAGGACCACAGGCCCCCTCAACGTCGTTTTTGATGTCTGAATCCTTGATCTACCAAGATTTTTTGCCCCTCAGTCCACCCGACCTACTAAGACTTTCCACCTAGCCGTAGCTAGGACTTTTTGCCTCTCGATCCACCCGACCTACTAGGACTTCCCACCTAGTCGCAACTAGGACTTTTTGCCCCTCGGTCCATCCGACCTACTAGGACTTCTCACCTGGTGTTTGGTCCTCTTGATTCAGACACGGGAGCACCCACTTCCTTTGTTTAAGGTTCAACCCACATGGTTAGATCTGGATCATGGCTTATCCGGCGGTTAGTCCGGTGAAGAGCGGTCTCGCTCTGATACCACTTGTTAAAACTGATGGAATCAAAATATCTTTATAATGGTATGATATTGTCCACTTTGGACCTAAACCCTCATGACTTTGTTCTTAGGCTCTCCCCAAAAGGCCTCATACCAATAGAGATACTTTTCCATCCTTTTAACCCCATGATCTTTTCCGTGTACTTTAGATGTGGGATTATGTTTGCACCCTTGTAGCCCAACAAAAACCTCCTTGAAACCCTTCTTTTAAAGTCTTTAGGTTGGGGTTGATTTTTGTCTATCAATTAACTAATCTTACTCATCAGTCAATTGATATGATTTTTGATACTATTACTACCGTTGAACGACCTTTGAACCTTCTGAAATCTATCTGATTTTGTCGATTATTAAACATTAATCTAGTGATATGTTCGATTAATCGACTGACAGCAACCAATCGAATCTCGTATTTGAATAGACCTGCTTTTGTTTGACTCTGAACTATATCAGTTGATTGATATTAAACATTAATTGATTGAAGTCATCAGTGGAGTCTCACAACTGAATATATAAGCTTCTGTTCGATTTCTAATTGATATCAATCGATTGATGTAACCATCAATTGATTGATATTTCAATCTGAACCTAAAATAGAAGTCTTCCTTTTTTAAGTATCAATCGATTGATTCCTACTTCAGTCGACTAATATCCTATTTTCAACCATATTCTAAAGCTAAGAGCTCGTCTTGCCTAGTATCTGGTTGACTTTAATCTACTAGGACTTTCTTCGCTCAACATCTGGTCAACTTCAATCTATCAGAACTTCGTCATTGTATAGTATCCGATTGACCTCAATCTACTAGAATTTTTTATTATCCAACATCCGATCAACCTTAATTTGTCAGTACTTCATCATTGCCTAGCATCCGATCATCCTTGACCTATCAGGAATTCATCCATATGTTAAGTGTTCGATCCTTCATGATCCACCTGGACTTTACTTCTCGTGTCAACTTCTTATTGGACTTTTAATCACCAAATGTCTGGTCAATCATGACTCACTTGGACTTTTTATCTTGTGTCAAATGTTTGATCTTTCACGATCCACTTGGACTTCCTCTTACATGCCAAGCGTCCAATCAATTGTGACCCACTTGAACTTCTCGTCTTATGTTAAGTGTCAGGTCTTTCATGATCCATTTGGACTTTCAATCTCATGCCAAGTGTTTAGTCCTTCATGACTCACTTGGACTTTCTCTTGCATTTCAAGTGTTCGATCAACTGTGACCTAATTGGACTTCTCCATCTTCAAATATCTAGTCAACCTTAACCTACTTGACTCTTTTTCATAGTCAAGTATCTAGTCGACTTTAACCTACTTAATATCTAATTAACATATTGATCAAACATCAAAATCTTAACTCGAGTCAACTTGAGTCAACTCAAACTTGGTCAACCTTGACTAGGGGTTGATTGTACCAACAATCTCTCTCCTTTTGATGTTTGATAATATGTTTAAGTTGTGCTAATTCATTAGCCCAACATCCTACTTCGTATGCCGAGACATAAATTAATGTTTCTTAATCTGAACCCTTCATTCTCTCCCTTTGGCACATATCAAAAACTTTTTCCGAAAATTTATTCTCTTCTTATACTTCTAACTTCCAACATCACAATGGAGGTTTTCTACCTTCCATTGTCTTCAATGCTCAACCTTGAACATTCAATCATTCATTCATCACTCATCCTCAAATTCTTGCATTCTCCTCCTTTCATATCGAAATCATATATTTTAAGGAGGACCTCCCCCTCAAAGTATGCTTCAACTTCAATCATTGCATCAATAATGATTTGGAATTCATAAACCTTTAGGAAAAATTTGAAATCTAAGTTATGAGATTAAAAAATTAAATCTTGAATCTAAACCACTCTCTCAATTCTATTTCTTATCTTTTTAACATATCTTTCTCATTTTCATTAAGAATATTATTTTTGAATGTTTATCTAAGTATATTAGAGAGTTAACGATAGTTAAGATACCTAGAGATGAGCTTAAATGGCTTAAACAAATTCATTTTAGTGAAAAACATAACCATTAATCGATTAATGACTGACATTAGTTGATTGATGAATTGAAATTTTAATTTTTAGATCAAATTTTAAAAATATATAAGTAATTCTATAATTTTTTAAAAAAATTATGAAATCTCATACAAACATTACTTATGTTAAATACTATCAGAAAAAAAATAATTTTCCATGAAAATACATCTTATTTTCAAAGAATAGTATAAAGTTGAAAATTATTGAGAACTTTAATATGTTTCACTTTAATTTTGTATCAATTCAATCAATATTGATTTCTATTAACAAATAGACTTCACCAAGATTTTTAAAATTATTTTTAAAATCAATTTCTAATCACGATCTATGGACTAAATGCACATGATTTGTATATTAGTTTTCCTCATGATTGGTCATATAAAATCTGTGTTTTAGTGACACTAAAGTTCATTTTGATGTAACAATTGAACATCTTGAACTTAGTTCATCATCCTAACATCTCACTTGTGTTTAATATATCTTAATACATACACAAGTCAATACTATGATCTTGTGAGATGTAAAGTAGGTTTTCTCTAAACTAAGAGATCATGCATCTCTATCTAAGCATTTTATATTTGATCATCTTATTTAGGATGTCAACTAATGTCATTGTCCTTAATTACAAGGAATTTAAATTTATGCATGTATATGAGTATGGCATAATGCATACTTTCAAAAGATAAACTATCATAATATAATAATGCATGTATGATATAATATGTATCAAATATCATGGTAAGATGCATGTAATATTTATGTATATCATAATGTCATGACATGTGATATGACACATAAATCATATTAATTATAGCATAAAAGATATCTAAAATTTTCATCTAAGTGTTATCCTTGGAATGTGCCAAAAACTCCAACTTGACATACTTATAAATTCTATCCTATCGTGTCAATTTTGATTGATTTAAGAACTTAATTTTTATTGGCACACAATAAAAATCTTTCAAGATAAAATTTAAATTTTTATTTTTAAGATATCACAATACTTTAAAAATATCCTAAAATATCAACTTTACTATGGCTGGAGTAACTACCCTTCCAATTAAGGTTGACATATTTTATACCCATCTAGTGTGAGGAAATCACACTCTTAGAAATTCAATACCTATTGAAGCTCCTTGAGTGTACTAGATACTCACTAGGGATAACTTCCCTAGATACCTTTCTAATGACTTTCCTAGGCTTCTTCAAAATATTAGTCATGCTAATCTCCTCAAGGTCAACATTAGGGATAACCTCTCTTGTAACCTTGACTTGACTTCTAGACCTATGATTGATTCCATAATTATATGAAACTCTATGATAAAATGATGCACTCTCTTTAGCCTTAGACCTATGACCCAAGTCTTTCTTGCCCTTGAATGATTCTTGCCTATCTAACTCTAGATTTTTCTTTTTAGACCCTTCAACCTCATTTGTCATATTTTTTAGGGTTCTTCTTTAATTTATTAAGTTTTGACCTTAAAACTTGATTTTCAATTCTTAAATCCTCAAATTTAGATTTTTCATAATTGTCTTGAATATTATTTTTCTAGACATATGTTTAATTTTTATAGGATGCTTGTCTAGAGTATTTTCTACCTTTCTATCCTTAGATGAAGTAGTTCTAGCATAACATGATCTAAATTATTCTTAAGATTATCA
>NC_133871.1:1731583-1771271 GCF_044706935.1 Curcuma longa
GTAATCAAGATTTAATTAGAGTGATTGGATCTGATTTGGTTGGATCTGATTGCTCAAGTTGTTGGATCTGTTGATAGTTTTATTTTGGTTTGATTCAGTTAAGGTTAACCCTAGTTTTTAGTTAGGGTTTGATTTGTTGTAGAATTTAAAATATAATTGTATTTAGTGGATGTTGTTATTATAATTTTAGGACCTTGATTGGTGGATTCTGCTATGTACGAGGATTTTATTTTGGGGGTTCTTGTATCAAAAATTTTCATACTAGGTGGGTACTCCTGTGTTTGGTCAATACAGATCTCATTCGTAGTGCATGATTATTTTTGTTGTTAATTATCTTGTTGTTATCCTTATTACATTCGTTGCTCGATACCTTATTGATTAATCTTGATATGATTTTCTGATTTCTTCCACACAGTCGCATGTTACTATTGATATGTGAGTGATGACTTGTTCTAGTTGATATTGATTATGCATGAGTAGATGTAAGCCTCATTTGTTGAATTGAGCATCATGACATATACATGATAGAAGTAGGTGTGGTTGATCATTATTATTGTTGTTGGCACTCACTTGACACTGTGTGATAGTGGCACAAGAGTGAGGGTAATTGTTGTACTAAGTTGGGTGCAACCAAGACTAGCAAGATAGCTCTCTTACGATATTCTGCCCGCTCCCTACTTGATTTGTAGTAGTTTATTGTTAGAGTGTGTAGTTATCCTGTCGTGCGCCCCAGTTCAATGTATTGTGTGGGTGTCTGGGGATGGCGAATGCAGACAGTCACCATGTATAACATATGTACATGCATCTGTTGGTAGTTGTGTACTGCATTTATAGTTGTTGCACTTGTGTGTTTTATGATTGTTGCATTGGATGCATTATTCTCGTATTGTATGTTACCTGTTAGTTGTTCGTTGTATATTGACCTTGTTCATTATATACCGTATGATATCCTGTTGTTTCCTTATATATATATGTTGTGCACTTCTATTCTAGTATCCATTGAGTATTGTATACTCACCACACAGACCCTGGGTTTTCCTTTCTTCTTCCCAGGTAGCAGATAAGGATATTATTTGAAGCTTGGAGGTCTACCAGACTACCCCTATCTCATAGCAAGAGTATTCTATTGATTTATGATGTAGGTTTTTGTTGGACTGTATTGGATTGTTGTTTCGGATTTATGTGCGTATCTATAGTTTACACTTATGTTCGAGTTGTATGAATTTGGATCTTGTTATGATTTCGCTGCGTTGTTTCTGGTTTCATAGACTTGTAGAGTTTAATGTTTTTTGTTGTGATGTTTTTCGATTTATACGTGTTGTTAAGTGGTTATGCATGTGTTTGGATTGATGAGTGGTCGTGTGAGCCACATATCATATAGTTAGTAGTTAAAATTCATGTATTGTATTATTGATTGACTGTGTGGGCCTTATGAATCAGGGAAAGTTGAATTACTACACGGGAGATGTTGCGGAAATTTTTCAGATGGCTGTCTCCTGGGAAGTGACACCTAGTTGTCAGAACACCTCAACCTCCAAGCGCCCAAAGAGGTTCTAAGTGCTCGGATTTAGATAATGTGGGTAGCACCTTTGCTGGAGTGTTTGCATTTTGATGGACTATATACATATGCATGCATCCTCGTAACCTCACATATGTATTGGAGACTTGTAATCATTGAGGTAACGAGCATCTTATTCATTCTCACATTCATGTACAGAGTTACATCCATGCATTTAGTGTTGGTACATGTATTATTTCTTCATTTGAGGATTACATTATACATGCATTCCTTGTATCTACATACATGCATACATATACATTGTGTAAAAAAAAGGTGAATGGATCCACCATGATTGATCCATCTAGTCCACAACAAATGACTCATGGTAGAGACGCTCTAAATCCGTTGATGGCTGAGGCTTTGCCAAAAAGCCTATAAGGGTGAATGGATCCACCATGATTGATCCATCTAGTCCACAGCAAATAGCTCGTGGTAAAGACATTCCAAATTCGTTGATGGCTGAGGCTTTGCCAAAAACCTAGGAGGGTGAATGAGTCCACCAGAATGGCTCATCTAGTCCGTAGGAACGGCTACGGTAAGGACACTTCAAATCTGTTGATAGTTGGCCACTTGCTAAAAGTGTGCAAATTGTTGGAGGTGGCCTTGGAGTTGCTACTGGTTAGGGGCTACTGGGAGCTGACGGAGGTATTGTGGACACGGTGGGCTGCAGATTGCATACATCGGCTAGTTGTGGAGGACACAATCTCTGCTGGGAGATGCTGCTGTCAGGTGGCAGACCTCTGGTGGGTGCTGAGGCACACAGATACCATGTGGGCTGATGCAAAGGATCTGATGGTGTGGTGACTGAGGTAGCGAGTAGTTGTGATGGTGGCTCATGATGCATGATGTGATTACCTCACTGCTGCGGATACTGACAGGATGAGTGCAGTGGCATAGGTACCTGCACGAGAGACAAGAGTATGGTTGACATAGGATAGTGTTGGTTCACATGTGAGCACATGTATGATGCACCATTGACGCTTACTCAGATCTGACACTTTGTCAGACATGATGTGAGATAGAGTCAGTGGTTAATTTGTATACTTGTGATTTTTCTTTGATGATATACATTTTACATAAAAAAAAGAATATATATTCGTCGCAAAATTCATCGAAAACCTTTTTGCGAAAAATCGCAGAATTCGTCGTTAAATGCAGTTTTTTTTTTGTAGTGCATGTTTCCTATTTTCATGATAAAAAACTCTAAAATCATAAAATTTATGTCTAACATGTATTTTATCATGATGTGAAGGAGTAGCATTATTAAATGGTACCTTAGATTTAACTCCTCCTAGGTTTGAGCTTTCTCTTTGGTCCTTTCTTTGATGCATCCTCTTGGATATTGATTTCGATAATATCCTTTTTGATTGCATAAGAAATACACTCTGTGCTCTTTGCCCTTCCATATCAGGGCTAACTTCTTTGGGTTTTTCCTTCACCTTAAGTGTCACTTGAACCTTCTTTTTCATTAATTTGGGATACTTGCTCTTGTAGTATCCTTTTCCCTAACTCAAAGCAAATGATATGATTTATATTTCTAACAATTGAAATTGTTATACCTTCGAGAGTTAAGTTATCTCCGCTTATAGAGGTGGCACACTTTTCTTCCTCATTAGCTTTGGATATCGAGGTTTTTTCTTGTTCCAATGTTAATGATCTATGCTCCCCCTCAATTCTTGAGGTGGGATGTCTCTTCAATATCCTCCTCGAATATTGAGTACCTCTCAACCTCCAAATCCTCATTTCTTGTTCCAATGAGTCTCTCTCATTGGACTTGTCTTCACTTAGCATTGAGATTGAATTCTCATTGAGCTTGGCCAATTTGCTCTATAGCTCACTTGAATCATTGAATTCTCCTATCTTACACAAACTATCATTAAAAATCAAATTAATTAAGATTTTGATTACCTTATCGTTTATCTCAGATTTTCGAATTTGTTCATTAGTCCATTTCTTCTTCTTGAGGAGTCTTCATTTGCCATCAATTGAGGCTTTGAATCCCTTATTAGAATGAACCAATTCTCAATGTCCATCATCAAGAGGTTTTACATCCTTACCTTCCATTGATCGAATCCTTCCAATCCGAAAATTGGAGGTGCTCGGATGTCATACCGAACCCATCTCGAGGATCCATTATGAAGTTGAGCTCCCTTTGGTGTTGGCTTCTTCCGACAGTCAATCCAATGACTTATTACAATTGAAGAGCTCAAAATTAAGCTCTTTTCTTCTTCCTCTAGCTTTGTGCTCTTTCTGACGGTTAGTTAGATGAAGATCAATCTGACTCTAATATCACTTGTTAGGACCTTGCGAGCTAGAGGGGAAGTGAATAACTCTGATCACTTCTCGTCTTGATTGTGGACTCATCGTTTGAATGTACAGTAGAAACTAAAATCAAAATCGACACTACATGCACAACACCTTGATTTTATTTGATATCCGTCTCTTAAGGCGACTAATCTAAGGTCTACTCCTAGCGATCCAACTACTATAAACTTCTCCTTTTCGGATACCTTTTGGAGGCGGAGAAGCATCTTATAAGTTGTTTTTTATATGAATCTTACTTTGAATGTTTTCTTGTTGTTTAGAATTACCTCTTCTTGGTCTCAAAACTCTTCTTTTAAAGTCTTTAGGTCAGAGTTGATGGGTAAGATCAGTCGATTGATATGGGTTCTAACACTGTTCCTACCGTTGAACGACTTCTGAACATTCTAAAATTTATTTGATTTTGTCGATTATTTGAGCATTAGTCGATTGATATGTCTGATTAATTGACTGATAGCAATTAGTAGAATCTCGCATTCGAATAGACTTGCTTCTATTCGACTTTGAACGACATCAGTCGATTGATATCAAACATCAATCGATTGATGTCATCAGTCGAGTCTCACAGCTGAATAGATAAGCTTTTGTTAGATTTCTAATTGATATTAGTCGATTGATGTAACCATCAGTCGACTAATATTTTGATTCGAATTAGAAATAGAAGTATTCCTTCTTTTTTCAGAGTATCAGTTGATTGATTCATGCATCAATCTTTTGATACCTTATTTTCAACCATTCTAAAGCTAAGAACTCATTTTATCTAATATCCGATTGACTTCAATCTATTAGCACTTTCTTCACTCAACGTCTAGTCATCCTTGACTTGTTGAGACTTTCTATTATCTAACATCCGATCAACCTCAACCTCTCGAAACTTCATTATTATCTAGTATTCGATTGACCTCAACCTACTAGGACTTTCCGTTATCCAACATCCGATCAACGTTGACCTATTGGGACTTCATTATTGTCTAGCATCCGGTCACCCTTGACCTATCAGAATTTCATCCATATATTAAATGTCTGATCCTTTATGATTCACCTGGACTTCACTTCTCGTGTCAACTTCTTGTTGGACTTCTGATCACCAAATGTCTGATCAACTGTGGCCCACTTGGACTTTTCTTTGTGTGCCAAGTGTTCGGTCTTCCACGAACCACTTGGACTTCCTCTTGCATGCCAAGCGTCCGATTAACCGTGACCTACTTGCACTTTTCATCTTGTGTCAAGTGTCCAATCCTCCATGATCCACTTGAATTTTTCATCTCATGTCAAGTGTCTGGTCCTTCATGATCCACTTAAACTTCCTCTTGCATGCTAAGTGTCCAGTCAATCGTGACCCACTTGGACTTCTCCATCGTCAAGTATCTAATCAACTTTGACCTACTTGACTCTTCTTCACCATCAAGTAGCCGATCAACTTTCTTTGACCTACTTAATATCTAACTAACATATTGATTAAACATCGAAATCTTAACTTGAGTCAACTGGAGCTTGGTCAATATGACTAACCTTGACTAAGGGTTGATTGCACCAACAATAGTATCATTATCTCATTTTGACTTTGCTTACTAAAGAGTGATAATATGGTTTAAACAATATTTCAATGAGTAAAACAAATGATCAAGACTCCATGACACCCATTATATTTCAAATGAACATTATTTGATCATAATCAACTGTGTAGAAACTAATAGGTAGCTATTAATTATAACATGTAAAAGTTAGTAGATAGCTATTACAACATGTAGCAATCGACTATAGTTCAAACCTTTAAACCTAGTTTAGAAACACAAAATGTTTGAACCAGACATAAAGTAAGAGTATTTTAGACCGTTTGCATTAAATTGGATACTCATTTGACTTTAATTAAAAAATGAGCACTCATCTAACTATGTTGCAAATGATGAGCGCCATTTTCATTTTTATCCCTTTTTAAAGTAATCCAAGTGTTTGGACTTTGTTCAACTAATTTTGAAAATAAATATTTTTTTTCTGATTTATCTATCGGATACATTTGAAGCACAATTTATACCTATTCAAAGGTCGATTTTTAAAATCATCCCCACCAGAATTCAAATTTTATTCTTTTTATTTGTTATTTGAATGTTTTGTGATGTACGAGTACCCAACAAGGAGGGTTCAAGAGAACAATATTAGAGGACACTTTAAGCATGCAAGTTGAATGGGAAGATATCATAATTAATATAAAAAGTTGCTTTAATGTTTATATTTATTTTTTTTAAAAAAAAGTGGCTTTAAAAATTTTTTAAATCGCTTTAGTGTTTGTAATTCTTTTTAAAAAGTCGCTTTAAGGATTTGTTTGGTGCTGTGGAAAATCAAGGTAAATCAAAACCTAGCTTCTTGGGTAATTTAATCAAAAAATTATAAAATAAAATAAAATTTGAGGAAAAAAACTCAATAAAACTTGGTGAGATTGAGCATTCACGAATGGTGCTCACACTAGAGTTTGCAGTTACCGTTGAATTGCGATCGTCTGATCGTTATTGAAGCTAGTTGATTTCACGATATATGTTGTTTTGATGTATTGACAATATAGTTTATATTAAATATTTTTTTATGTGTATCGAGCATGTTACTACTTAGATATACGACACATGGTGATCATGGAGATTTTGCGCTTAAAGATTGAAGGCATAGATCAACCGGAACTTGTGAACTTCATGAGATTAAGTTGTCGATGTAATAGTTATTCGAATCAAGTTGTTACTTAAGGCATGAGCAATCAATTAGAAGTGATCACTCATTTGTTAATTTATTTATATATTTCATTTTAAGTAAATGAGTTAAACTCGTCAAGAAAAATAAAGTTATATAATATAAAATTAATATTTTAAAAATAAATTATCTTCATAAATAACTTAATTTATTTTCTTATTTATATATTTAAAACATATAAAATTATCCATAATAGAATTGTTTTAAGAAGTCTTCTATATATGTATTTTTTTCTTCTCGTTCATAAGCCTTTCTCTATAGTCTACTCAAAGTCATTCGATTGTATTATTGCGCAAATTGCAAGCCCCGTCCAAACTTTGTCATAAACTACGAGTTCATTTTGCTCTCGATCGCCTTTGTGTTCGATCGCTTCCATCCTCGATTATAAACACCCTTGGTCATCACTCATTTTCCCTTTGCCCTTATCGAAAGCACCCTAGTTCACATGGCAAACACAAAAATTATAAGCAAGCTAATTGTAAAGGACTTTTCATGGATTGAAGGTTTAGAGACTTTTCATGGATTGAAACACAAAACTTATAGAGACTTTTTCAAGACTTTAGAGAATAGAAAACAATATATATTTCGTAATTTGCAATTACATATTAATTTCAAAATCTTTGAGGTGGAAAATTAAAAGAATAAAGTTTAAGGTATTTCCAATCCATTAATATATATATATATAATTTATTTATTGGCAAAGTGTCAAAACCAAAATGGTACTATATATTATAATATTTCTTATTTTCCTTTTCCAAAATGTTTAATATGAATTAAATGATTTCCCCAATAACTGCCAACATTACAACTAAGTAACAGGCTGGCCTGAAACTGAAGCTGACACGTGGCAGTCAGAAAAATAAAAAAAAAACAATATAGACAAATTTCATAAAAAGCTTTCTTTTTTAAAGAAACGTTAAATTCATTGCATTATTTTTTATTTTTACTCCATTTTTAATTTGGACGATTGGAAAGAGAAAGACTTTAAATAAATTCCTTTTTTTCCTTCTTTTAAAATAATTATTTTAAACAAAAAAATTATCTCCTTACTATTGTTAGTCGAGTAACTATTAAAATAAAAATCGAATAAAACTAAAATATATTCGACTTTGGTAACTCATTTGTGAAACAAGGTATATTCCCAAAGCATCTAGTTTAGTATGTATTGAAGAGTACTTAAAGGTATATTAAAAATTAAATAATTTTTTATTTTTTTTATTGCACTATTGTTATACCTTGTTCTCACTCATTCATCACATTCTCATCCCACTCTCTAATTGCACCCTATTGTTTTTTTTTTTTTTAAACTAATTTTAAAAAATAAAATAAACAAAATAAATAATGAAACGATACTACTTTTTTTTAATCTGAAATTTATTATTTTCATTTATTTAATTTCTCATCTTGATGACGTCATAAACGAGTTAAATGCACGTTTTTTTGACTCCGCTCCCGAGTATAAAAGGGGGAAGGTGGGCTTGGAGGACCTCGTCGTGGTCTTCCTCTTCCCGTCTTCCTCGCGGCCAGCGGAGACATCGGCGCTCTTTCTCCGGGACTCGCGTCGCCCTGCCGGGATTCCGAAGGAGGAGAAGTCCTTTTGGTGAGATATTGACCTCCTTCTTCCATCGTGCCCTGCTTGTTATTTCGCCGTTCTTTTCCCGCTGTTTCTCGCTTCGAATCGCGGCGAGTTCTCGATCTTTTTTCCTTGGAGGGGGGTTCGTGGAGTTCCAGGGATTGGATCTGGAGGATAAATGCAGAAAGCGTGCAGCTTTAGGTTTGTTGTCTCTTTTATTGGCACAGATCTGGCGAGCTTAGGTTTGAGATCTCTGTGCTTCTGCGATGATTAGGGGTTAGAGTGCCCACAATTTTATTATCTGAATGTTCGTATGAAATTTCTACGAAATTTTAGTTGTCAATCTCTTAGATAAGATCTGATTGAGTTTTTTTTCCCCTTTTCATTTATTTTTCTCCGGTATTTCTTTCTCGAGCTCCTCTTGTAAGAGGGCGCAAGTTTCTGAAAGGATTAATAAATTTGGTTTGCGTTTTTGGTCTTCAGATCTTCCAGCTGGTCAATAGGAGCAAAGCAGTAAAACACCATGAAGGCGTTGATCCTTGTTGGGGGATTTGGCACCCGCCTCCGACCTTTGACACTCAGTTTCCCAAAGCCACTCGTTGATTTTGCCAACAAACCAATGATCCTCCATCAGGTAAGTGCTTTTTTTGGTCCCTTGTCATGTTGTTGCATAGAGGCAAGTGAAGTGGATATGATATCAACAAAAAGTACGAACAAGAACATTTATTCTCTCTAGAACTCTATGAAAAAAAGAACTCTCCATGAGCTTTCGGAAAAAAATTCGCAGCTATTTATAGCAAAAACTTAACCATGTTGCTTGCTACTTACATAAATGCAGATATGAGATATCGTGTGATAAAGTCTTTTTGGTGATACTTAAGAAGTTGCTTTAAACGTATTACTCTTCTAAAATCTTTAAGGATGTTACTGGTTGCATTAGGGCAGAGAAAGGATGCTGGGATGATTGTGAAAATCGACAATTATTTTACCTTTCAATTATTTTACTGACATTTTTTTGTCAATGTCTGGGATTCAGTTTGCTTGTTTGGTTAATTTTGTAATGCTGTAAGTAAATCTTTTATCATCTTAAAGTTTCCTCTTACTCCTTTTCTTACATAAGTTTTCTTTCTGAATCATTCTTTTGAACAACAAAGGAATTGGTATGCTTGTGCCTTGTATTTTGTAGAGTTTCGGTATCATTCTTGTGAAATGATGCATCTTTATGGTTTTATTTCTTCAATTATTGTTCAGATTGAAGCTCTTAAGGATGTCGGCGTAACTGAAGTCATCTTGGCCATCAATTATCAACCTGAGGTATGAGGAACCATTGATCTATCATGTTCCCAAGAGACTGAACTAATACCTATTCTGGTGTCTCTCATTTTTGTCATTGTTTAGGTTATGCTTAGTTTTCTTAGGGATTTTGAGGATAAGCTTGGAATTAAAATCACATGTTCGCAAGAGACTGAACCACTTGGCACGGCTGGTCCCTTGGCTCTAGCAAAAAATAAGCTAGTAGATGGTTCCGGCGAGCCCTTCTTTGTCCTCAACAGCGATGTCATTAGTGAATACCCATTTGCTGAACTAATTCGGTTCCATAGATCACATGGTGGCGAGGCAACAATAATGGTTACCAAGGTACAACACTCTGTCACTCATTCTTTTGCTCTGTGCTAGTAGCCTGACATTTTCTACTTGATAGGTTGATGAGCCATCCAAATATGGTGTTGTTGTTATGGATGAGGAAAGTGGGAGGGTTGATAGATTCATGGAGAAGCCAAAAATTTTCGTAGGAAACAAGATCAATGCAGGGATTTACTTGCTGAATCCATCTGTGTTAGATCGTATTGAGCTGCGACCAACCTCCATTGAAAAGGAAGTCTTTCCGAAAATTGCATCAGAGAAACTGCTCTATGCCATGGTCTTACCAGGTTTCTGGATGGACATCGGGCAGCCCAAGGACTACATCACAGGCCTACGTCTGTATCTGGACTCTCTGCGGAAGAAGGCATCGACTAAGTTAGCTGCCGGTCCTCATATCATAGGGAATGTTCTGATCCATGAGACTGCTGTGATCGGACAAGGATGCCTCATCGGGCCAGATGTTGCCATTGGTCCTGGGTGCGTGATCGAGTCCGGAGTCAGGCTGTCGAGGTGCACGGTGATGAGAGGTGTTCGCATCAAGAAGCACACATGCGTCTCCAGCAGTATCATCGGCTGGCACTCAACAGTAGGGCAGTGGGCACGGATTGAAAACATGACCATCCTGGGGGAGGACGTCCACATCTCCGACGAGGTATACAGCAACGGAGGGGTTGTTCTCCCACACAAAGAAATCAAATCCAGCATCTTGAAGCCTGAGATAGTCATGTGACAAGGGAAGAGTGACCTGCTTCTTGGTGTTACACTACACTACGCTTTGCAATTGTCAGCGTTAATGTTGTTGTTTCCGTTTGTCGACTAGTTGTGCCCCTCAGTTTTAATGTTGGACTGTAGATATAATGGCAGTAATTGTAGCAGCAGAACCTCTGGATGTCCTCATTAGGGAGGGTGTGTTTCCCTGTGTTTTTGGTTCGCCTCTGCATTCTGTAATCAAATAATGCATTGAGTAATCAAATAAGATATTTATCGTCAAGTTTCTTGATTCTGTTGGTTGAATTGATTTTCGATTTGTTACATGTTGACCACTAAAAATGTTTTGGTGCACTTTCTATTTTGAGCCGTGTCAATGTTCAAATCATGTCAATATTTCAATCTGAAAAAGATACAAGGGAAAAGACTTTCATCTCAAAAGGGAAAAGACTCGCGAACAGAAAGCCCTATACTGAATCCTGCGTGGAAAGATTCATTTACAGGTATGATTCATTGTATCATTCAGCGAACACTTCATCTCCAAGGCAAAACAGCCATCAACAGAAAGATCCAAACTGAATCCTACGTGGAAAGATGCACTTAGGTACAATTCCTTAATGAATATTTATAAAAATTTGGCATCCATGTATACAAGGTGACAACTTGGCAGTCGAAGTCACAAGAAATGCGCCCGAGCAAAGAATATATGAAACAAAAAGATGAAGTGGTAAAGCTTAACAAGCCTAAACATGTCGTACTCATAAGCGGAGTTACATCCATCCTTCTATCATGCAATGCAGATGAGAACATTTTTACCCAAGTGATCACAGCTCACTGTAATTGCGCCACACTGAGCGAAACTCCTCGCGGAATGTATTGAGGCGCGCTTTCAGGTTGGGTACTCGGAAGCTTGCATGAAGTATCGTTGCTGCAGAAGGCACCCAAACAGTGAGATTTCATTTCATTATATGAATATCTTTAGCAGATGTGTGTAATACACAGACGGGTACCGAGAAGCCCAATGGCGAGTGCCCACAGTACAGTTAAGAGGTTGCAGGATGTCAACCAGAGGATGCAGCTAGCTGAATTAAGAGGTTAGAGTCGTAGCAGGGAATCATTTTGTACATTGAATGATAAAAATATATTCCTAGACTTACCAGCTGAAGATATCAAGACAAACACCCAACGGGGCTGACCACATATATGGATTGCTCTTTTCCTCGATGGCCGTCCACGAATTACGGGCCTATGGATATAATGCCATTATGTAATGGTCTCAAAAGAAAGAGATAAAAATCAGGGAATATTAGCATAGTTCTTACGCAATAGGCGGCCTCAACTTTGCAGCTAACTGAGGAGAAAACTGTCTGACAGACCTTGTGACTTTCTCGTTAAAGGTAACTGCAAAGCTGTGAATGCCATTCCACTTAAAAAAGATAGCATGGCAGAATTCCTCTACACAGGAAACTGAAGATGTATATGAAATGAGGCTGAAGGAATCAAAGCTAGTTTTCAAACGTGTTGTGTTCGCTTTTGTTTTGCAGTATGCAAAAATATCTAATGGGCAAACAATTTTATAATAGTACAGAAATTATAAATGTAGTTTAATATACTTGTGCAAAACTACTACTCCACCGTCACAAAAAGAAAGAAGACACACCAAAATAGAAATTCTCTCATAAGAATTCATTTACTCTAAGGAGAATGATTGATTCGGAATGTAGATCACAAATCCTCCATAAGACATCAAACCCAAAATAATTTAAATGTCCATCAAAACAAGCTTGTCGCATAACAATGATAATGATCAAAATTAGTTTTTTAATGTTCAGTTCACAACTTAGAAAATTTGTTCAAATCTTTAGGTCATAGATTGCTCCAACAGTTGTAAAATATTATTCAGAATTTCAGACTACTGAAATTTCAGTAAAAAATCAAGTTCCTGATCACTCGATAAAAATGTCAGTTGCTAAAAGGGCATATTATATGTTTCCTAAAGTAGAGGCCCATTGATCAAATGCAAAGATTTCTTTTGCAACCAGGACCATAGATAGATTCACAAATTAAAAAAACACCTCTAAGCTTCTAGAGCTCTTTAGCAACAGCAGTGAAGCTAGGACATGCTTTTGCATACTGGTCGATTGATTTCTATGCTTATTTCTAATATCAGTAGGAGCAGAAGGAATCACTACATTTTTTTTCTCTCATGAAGCCATGTATAGTTCATAATACAAACAGAAGCAACATTTCTGATCTTTTATTCTAATTCCATCTTATTATATGCAACTGGTCAAACCATTAGTCATGCAAGAGATGTTAGATAGGAAATTGACCTGAATTTCACTATAGGGTCTGATCAAGGAGTTAAATGTGCTTATATGGAAGGATTAGCATCTGGTGCACAATCTCTTGGCTAATTGAGCTTCAGATACTACATTTTTCTAGTTATCACTAATTTTAACTGGGCAACACCCAACTATTTTTTCAAACTAGTTCATGTTTATATAAGCATACTATGACAAAACGGCATGAAGCTTTTTTTTTTTTATTTCCGGACTTCGCCCGACTAATCTTGAAGGTAGGTGATCTTCCCCTTGGTTTGCCTACCAAGTAAATTCGGAATATAACTTATGTACACTCAGAAATCGACCTCCAAAAGATTTGTCTGATTTGAGATGTGAGCCCTAATCCTCTGAGTGTTTTACCACTATAACACACCCATGGGGGTGGTAGTAAGCCCATGAAAGATCCGATGGAGAACTGAGCTTTTAAATTTTATTTTGATGTTCAATGAAAGATTATCTTAGATTGTGAGGTACCAAAAATTCAATTGTGAAATAGAATAGGAAACTATGTTAATTAAAGAACCATATTTTCATCTACTTAATAGCTACTACATGAAAGCATCCAAAAGACTAGTATCTAGTCTAGTTCATCATGAAGATATAATGTTCAAGTTAAAAAAAAATGAAGAAATCTTTATGGCATACTTAATCTACATGCAAATTCAATGTGATTTTAGTACCCAATGTCGAGGCATGTTAGATGATCAAGGTGACACATACAATAAAATCTCTTTATCTGATTCCCTCTTTTCGGCAAGTGACCAACCAATTAACCGTGTGCAATATGTTTGATGGAAAATGGGCCTGAATTTTACTACAGAAAAGAAAAAGGAAACGGTCTGATGGAACACTCGCATGTGATTAAGGCAAAAGGTGGAATACTGAATTTCAGTTCCTTAGGCGGAAGATGAAACATTTGAGCTAAACTTCCTGTCATGGGAATAGTCGAGCACCTTGTACAATCAAGTGATACCAAGGATTGGCTGCTGTGAACATGGAGAACTAATATGATGCATCAAATGTTCTCATCTCGATCATCTTCTATAGGTTGACAACTAGACAGATAAATAGAAGATGCCACTTTTACTTATTTTCTGATAAACAAAACTCTGGTATGACAAAGTTCGGTGTCTACTGGCATGGTTCCAAAGCAATTTATTTATAGGCAGAGACTTACCTATCATTTAACAGAGAGATGCTTAAACCAGTCAGAATGGCTGACACAATAGCAAGAGGCTTCAGAAGAAATCCCACCGCTGCAGTAAGAAGTTCAGAAAGGGGAATATTAGGAGGGGCAAAATAACACATTCGGTAACTCTAGAACAGAAAGTATAGGAACGACCTAACTAATTTTCTTACCAAGAACGAAAAGGATCAGAATGAAGTAGTTCGTCCTGTAGCTGCAAAAGAAATTTAGCATAACAACATTATATTTCAGAATCTTAACGGGTAAGGGAGAGTATTAACTAGATTTCCAAAAAAAAAATCCAAAGGGAAGAACTCGACGATCAATTAAACATTCAGGCGATCTTACTAGTAAAGGTTGCACTTTAATCGACTGCTCCATTTGGAGTGGGATCTGGGGAAGGTGAATCGGGCGAAGAACTCCGAAATGGGGCGCGGGGGAGCGGACCAATCCACTTCCCGAAGGGCGTCGACGAGGTCCTCTGTGGTCACGTTTCCCCAATCCATGCCGCTCTCCTCCGACCTCGCTCTGGATCGGAACCCTAGAAATGGAGCACGAAACGGAAGTCCCGAAACCGATCAATTTGGGGAAAGACGACAAATGGCCGCAAGTAAAAATGTGTCGTGGTGGCAGACAAACAATTCCGAAACAACGTGGGGTATTTTGAAAATTTTTATAAACGTGAGGGCCAAGGTGAAAATTGGAAAATAAAAAAATGATTTATCTTATTTTAGCCCTAATTTAAAATCTTGAATCATTCTGATATTTTAATTTTTGATTAGAATGATATTATTTTAATGTAATATAAGGATAAATAAATAAATATTATCATATTGAGTGTCGACATATTTGACAGTTTTATTGTATGAGATTTCAAATAATGATTATAGTAATGTTATATCAAAAATATTTATTATTCAATTTAATCAAAATTATTCTAATTTAACTAAAACGGCTCTACCTTAATCAAAAATATTCTAACATTATAGCGATTTTACACATATAATATTTTTTTATTATCAAAAGTGCTATAATTTAAAACGGTTTAACAAAAATTACTTGTAATAATTTTATCAAAACTACTAAATAATATAGTAATGAGAGCATTTTAAAAATAAAAAGTATGATGAAGTATATTTTTAATAATATTTAAAAATAAACCATCAAAATATAATTTCAAATATAGTGGATAAAGAATTTGAATATCATTCCAGAGAAGACGAAGGTCAGCTAGGGCTAGATGTTAAAACAAATTTAATTCCAAGTGGGAGTAGGTTGGTGTTAACGAACTCTAATGGAGGAAGTAAAGAGAGGATTAAAGGTGTACATGAATCAAATTGGAGGATTAAAGGTATACATGTGTTAAATATCAAAACTAGTTGGACTCATTTGTAAATAAGCCTAATGGTTTATGGGTTATAAGACTATTGGGTTAGTGTTTGGCTTGGATCCGAACTCGTTAAGAACCAATAAGAAGCTACAGTAGCCTCGGTTCTTCCGCCTCTCCCGATCGCCGAACCACGCCTCCGCGAGATCTGAGCTCCGCACGCCGTTCGCGATCCGGAGCTGCTGCAGCCACCGATCTGCTCGCTTCTTCTTCTTCTTCTTCGATCACGGCGAAGGTGGTTTCAGCGTCGTTCGTCATCTGTCCGTGAGGTAGCTATGGGCGTCGGCATGTGGTGGACAGGCTGAGCAGCGCAGACGGTGCGACGAAGGCACGCGTGTTCCACACCGGCGGTCTTCTTCCCGAGCCCATCAGCAGTCCTTTTCTCCAACCACAGCCTTCCGTCGCGGATTCTAGCTTCCGCAACTTCCCTTCGTTGTCTCCCTTTCAGCAGTGGGCGCAATCGAAGAGGAAATTTGGAGGTAAGTGTTACTTGTTAGTTTTCTGTTAATTAGCAACGAGTTAGAGAAATTGTTGGAGTTATGATGTATACTGATAGTGTGATCAGGATGTTGCATGTATAGGATATGAATTGGTTGGGATTCTGGATTTCGATGTGTGGTGTTATTTGTTAGATTAAACATTAAGTTGATAATTAACCATGGGTTAGGTTAATTAGCGGAGTGGGATCAAAATATAGAATTTAATTACTGTAATTTAATACAGTATTGTTGTATAAATGATGTATTACGGTTTATTGCAGGACCTTGACTTTTGTTGGTCCTATCGTATACGAGGTTCGTATATCTGGAGGTTCTAGTGGTCTACGATCGTCTGATCAGGCGGGTACCTTGACTTGTCTTCTATAGATAGGGCTTACAGATATGTGTAAATTGCTAGATTCCAGTAATTATGTTTCTGCTCATTTGGACTATACATGCTGCTTGGATCTGACTTTGTTATCAGTTACACATGCTTATATTCTGGTTATCAGTTATTTCTTTCTCCGGATATCATCTGATACCTTTGCCATGTTTAGATATCTGATACCTTTGCCATGTTTAGATATCTGATACCTATGGATTTTTGATACCACCTGATACTTGTCCATATGCTTTAGTTGGATTTATCTTGCTCTGTATCGGTGTTTATACTAGACGTGATACCTTATATCATTCTGATTATGGGAGCATATGACATGGACTTGTAGATGGATAGGTGGTGCATGGATCATACTGATGGATATGCATTTGGATATATGCTGCATGGACTAGTGTCATACATCATGCTTGCATATATTGCATAACTGACGTGCGGGATTCCATTGTTGTTGAGTCCGACGTCAGTTACATGCGGGCTACCAATCAAAGGGTGTGTGTAATTGCATGCCTAGCGATTATTGGCGTTCTGTTCCTATTCTAGTCGAGTCGCTCCTATTATAGCAGCACAGGTGTAAGTCCGTCGCTTGTGTATGATTTACACACACAATCCACTCATGGGTTAGTGGAAACCTTTAGATTGGTGCATACTTGCCCTGACAGGAGCTTCCGCTAGGCCACCCAGGATAGTGGTTTCGTAGCGTGGTAGCATACAGGGATCCCTCCTCTGTCATTGTGACCAGGAGATGAGAGCTTGCTCGCCCACTTATGATTTGGGTACCAGGATAGGTGTACACCTTGAGGACATACTGTCCACTCGGTCTCGCAGGAGCGGTGACGGCAGAGTGCACAGAGGTCACAGCCCTACCCACTCGACTTCACCACTGCGGATGAGTACTCTGACGGGTTTTGGCTCCCACGCGACCTCACCGCTAGAGGGGTGACTGATCCGACTGGCGTCAGGGGTGACCAGGACATGCATTGCACCATGTGCATACTGCACTATTGCATTTGTTTGTGATTGCTGCACTTGTTTGATGCACTTGGATGACATGCATGCACAGGATACCTATGTGTTGGTTTGGGGATTTCCTTTCACCTTACTATTGTTTATCGGACTCTGGTATGTACAGATCTACTGTTATTCAGTTTTCTACCTTATTTACCTTCCAGTAGACTGTACAACATGTTATTACTGTTGATAGCTTTATACACATATCTGCTAGATACCCGCTGAGTTTCTTTTGGAACTCACCCCGTTTACCTGTATTGTATTTCAGGTTGATGCCGTCTGGAGAGCTACACTGCTAGTCCCGAACTTTGGTGTTTTGGTTTTATTTACTTTACGGCATATGTGTATTCGGTCTTATTAGACTTCTTGTTCTGTTTTTCCTTTTGGAATCTGTTTTCCACTTCAGTACTTGGTTTTCCGCTGTCGATATATTTCTGATTTCCATTTCGAGTTGTTTACCGAATTCTTGTTCGGATTCGATATATATATACATGCGTGGATGTGATATTACAGTAGGATGTGTTAGTGACCGTGTGGGTCACATTTATTTCTGTTATATATATATAAATCCATAGCCTGTTATGGATTGGCCGTGTGGGCCTTATTATGTGTATGTATACAGGGAAAGTCCATTGTTACAGGGGAGATGCTGCCGAAATTTCTCGGAAAGCCGTCTCCCGGGGCGTAACAACATGAATCAAATTGAATTGAATAATATAAAAATATTAATATTTGAATTTAAATTTAAAATATATATATGTGGTATTAAATTTAATTTAAAAATTAAAAATAATTTTAATTTAAAGTTCGATTTGAAATAAAATTCGAGCTCTAGTTCTTTAAACTTTGATTTGAACAAAAATCAAATTATAACTCAAAATAATTTAATTCAAATTCAGTGCAAATTATTTAAATTAAAATTTTATAAAAGTAAATAAAGAATCAAATATTTAGAAATAATACACTACATGAAAATGTAGCATGAAAATATAGCAGGATATATTATAGACTTGGATCCTATATCTATGTACTATAATATATCATGCTACATTTGTAAAATACCATAACATTAGGGTATTAAAAAGGTTAATTAGCATTAAGGTTAATAATTGGGTTAAGGAAAGATTTGAAGGTTAATTAAAATTTAACCTAAGGTTGATTTGATTTAATCAAACCCTAAAACTTATAATGGTAATAGGGTAAAGGGTTATTGGGTTTGGGTTGTTGGATTCAACCCGTTAACATCGAATAAAAGACCAGCTGAGAAGCTATAGTAACTCCAATTTTGTAGGGTCTAAAGGATGTCCGTATCTCCACAATGACATGATATTGTCCACTTTGGACCTAAGCCCTCATGGTTTTGTTCTTGGGCTCTCCCCAAAAAGTCTCATTCCAATGGAGATACTTTCCATCCTTTTAAACCCATGATCTTTCCCATATGTTTTAGATGTGGGACTATGTTTGCACTCTTGCAACCCAACAATCCCCCCCTCAAACAAAGGACCACTGGAAGCTCCCCTACCATTTCTCATGGTCCGGCTGCCATTTCTCATGGTCCGGCTGCCATGTCCCTCATGGTCCGAGCCTCCCCTACTTCCTTTGTTTAAGGTTCAACCCACATGGTTAGATTCGGATCATGGCTCATCCGGCGGTTAGTCCGGTGAAGAGCGGCCTCGCTCTGATACCAATTGTTGGGTCCAAAAGGATGTTTGTATCTCCACAATGACATGATATTGTCCACTTTGGGCCTAAGCCCTCATGGCTTTGCTCTTGGGCTCTCCCCAAAAGGCCTCATTCCAATGGAGATACTTTCCATCCTTTTAAACCCATGATCTTTCCCATATGTTTTAGATGTGGGACTATGTTTGCACTCTTGCAACCCAACAAATTTTTCTCCCCCATCGCGATTTCCTTCGTCGTTGTTTCGTCCAACGCGCTCCATTCCCTTCGTCTCCACCGAAGCCGAACGCGAGGGAGTTCGCCGCCTATTGCCAGAGCTAAAGCCAAGGGGAAGGCCGGCGATCAGCTGCTTGGGTCTCGCCGGAGGGAGCTCGGATCAGCGGAGGCGGCAACTAAAGGGGGGAACCGAGGAGGAAGAAATCGGTAAGAATCGGAGCTAAATCTTGGTTTATGGTTGGTTTGAGCTTAGATCTAGGGTTCTTGTGCTTGATTTCAGGATTTGATGTTGAATCAGGTAATTTCCCTGTTCGATCGCAAGTGAAGAGGAGTCGGAGTTGTCTGTGGGATTTGGCCGACGACTAATCGGTTAGGGATTCAGAACCAAGGGAGGCTACGGCTTCAGATCTGAGGTGAGTTCTTGCCCTTGAATCCGATTAAGCCTGATTAGCAAATGAATTGTTGTGATTTAGTTGGGTTTGGCCGCAGGAGGTGGTTTGCTCTCGGGTCGTGGAGGTTGATTGCGGATAGGAGTTTGGTTGGTTCTGCCGCAAGGAGAAGAAGAGGAAAAACTTGAACGAAGCTTAGGGCAGGGGCTCTATTTGGGAGGTAACTTATTGGAAGCTATTTTCTAATTATCTTGCTCTGATATGAGATTGGTGGAATTATGGAGTTGTTGGTGATGAGTAGGTTTTGTTTGATTAATAAGGATCTGTTCTAGTTGGATTATAAGTGATTAACAATGGAGTTTATAGATTGAGCTGGATGGGTTGGTTAGGAATCTCGGAACTGTTGATTCGTTGATCTGTTAAATTGAATCCACTGTTCTGTTGGGTTTAAATTGGTTGATTAGTAGCATACAGTTAATTAGGTTGATTTCAAGTAAAATATTAAGTTGATCATCAACCTTGGGATTAGGTTATATTAGTTGAGTAGTATTAAAATATAGAATTTAATACTGTAATTTCTACAGTATTGTTGTAATAAATGTTAGTTGTCGTTTATTGCAGGACCTTGATTTTATTGGTCCTATTATATACGGAGTTCGTATTTCTGGGGGGGTTCTAGTTATCGACGACTGTCGGATCAGGTGGGTACCCTGTACTTGGTCAATACAAGTTTTCTATTCCAGTGCATGTGTTATTATTATTTTGTTATCCTGTTGATATCCATGCTGTTTGAGATAGTATCTAGTTGATACTTTTGATAATCATTGCTTGATACCTGTTGTTGACCTTATGATGATCTACTGATGCCATGTTGATACTCTTGTTATTTGTATCATTCATCATGTTGATACACGTATGACTCGTTGCTTGATACTTGTTGTATGATCTTTATTTGATCTATCCATGGTTAGATTAGTCTTAACTATAGTATCATGGACATATATATACCTCTGTTGATTTTGTTGAACATGCTAATTGACTTTAGCTATTACATATTGGGATGATCATCATACATCTATAATAGTTGTAGGTGTAGTTATTGTTGGATCTTACCTGCACCATGTTGTGGTGCCATATAGGTAAGAGGTTGCATTACAGTTGGGTGCGACTAGGACTGGCTATATTGCCCTCCTACCACACTGCCCCTCCCCACTTATCTTTAGTGGTCAATTGTTGGAGCTGGTAGTATGTTCTGTTTGGCCCCTCAGTTCACTGCCCTAGGGGGGTGACTGGGGACTGTAGAGTGCGGACAGTGACAGATATTTTGGTTGCGATGGTTGATGTATATTACATGCATTTGTTGGTAGGATTATTACATATTTTACTTTATTCATATGATTGTAGCTGTTGCACTTGGTTGCTATGAATGTTGCACTGCATGCCATTACATACATGCTTACATGTTATTATTATGATATCTGTTGCACTGCATGATTCTTCCTTAGTAGAATCAGTTATTACACCATGTTCTATACCTGGATACATGATACCTTGTTGATACCTGATACCATGTACATGTTATTCATTTCTTCTGTACATGTTACTTTGGCTCGTACTCTGTGTAGGATCGAGTGCACGTGAGAGGGGGGGTGAATCACGTGCTTTTTAAAAATTCATTCGTTTAAAATCAGAGTTAGAAAATTTATGCTTTGAAAAGCGTGCAGCGGAAAATAAATACGAAGCGTACGAAAGACACAAGTAATTTTTTTACTTCGTTCGGAGCCGTCGACGACTCCTACTCGAAGGCCCAGGTCCCTTGGACTTTTCTTGTGGGCAATCCACTATAATCCTCAACCGGTGAAAACCCCTCGGTTGAGAGATTCGAATACAAAGGATAGGAAGTGTGACAAACCCACACTTCCTATTTATAAATTAAGTACAAGTAGTAAGAACAATGTTACCAAACACTTTTGTAGATTGTTGATTAACTCCGTGTGTTAGAGTTGTCTTCCAACAGCAAGTGGACGTTGTCATGTCGAAGCTCGGGTTGCCGCAGAAGAAAGACGTTGGTCGAAGATTGTCACATTCATGCACTGACCAAGGCTTTATATAAAGCATTATCTTATTCAGGATTGTAGAAAATTTTATTCCTTAAATAATTATTATAGATAGAAATAATTTTACATTTAATAAAATTTTATATTAGCAAAATAATAATAATGAAATTAATTTTTAGTGTTCACATGCATATACCTAAATAAATCCTATAAAATAGAGTTAGTATAATAATAAAATATATTAAAATACAGAATATTTAAAATTAATTAGATCCTGTCAATTCAGACCAGGATCTAACCAGGACTCAACTTAGATCACCCAAGTGGGTCTAAGTTGGACCGCGCCTAAAGTCCAAAATTGGACTCGTCCTCACTGGTTCGCTCCTCCAGTGACTTACCTCACTTACCTCGTGCAGCTCTACTTGACTTCTTAACCCACCAGGACTTCCTGCCAAGGCTCAACCACCTTGGTCTTTCTGCCAAGTCTCAACCAACTTGGTCTTCGGCCAGTTGTCAGGCTCCGCGGACCCAACTGGACTTCTTGCCAGGGCTCAACCACCCTGGACTTCAGCCTGGTGTCTGGTTCTAAGTCTTTCGACCCTGCATACTTATTAAAGAAGTTAAACCCACAACAAACCTAACTTTAACTTATTTGTCATTCATCAAAATTTGAGTTTGACCGTTAGTGCAAACTGCACCAACAATCTTCCCCTTTTTGATGCAATGACAACTTGGGTTAAAGTTAGAAAAATAACATGTTAAAGAAATAAGTAATAACATAATATGCAAATGACATGCTCTAAAATCAGGGTTATTTTAATTGTTTTAATTTCTAACTCTTAACCTTATAACCCTCCCCCTTTGACATTCATCAAAAAAAAATGAAGAACATGCATTCAAGTAATAGACACTCAAGTAATATGCATTCAAGTGCTTAAAAATAGACTAAGGTCGACTGCTGCTATCTCACATCAGGGGGTGTCTTTAGTTGTTATTGTTAGTGAGAGCCCTAGAGCCAATCATATGATGATTGTTGTATGGACTTATTGTATCATATTTCTATATATTTATAAAAGCATTTCTTTATGGTTATTATACTTACTTGTATTGGTGCCAAATAACTAAGTATAATAGCGTCCTTGAGTAGATGGTTCATATCTATATCAATCGATTAGTTGAATCGATAGTGAGATGATATAGAGAACACTACTCTTAAAGATTCCTAGTCAAGTATTAACATTCAGGGACAATGTTAATGCGATGAGACTAGCATGTAGGTCAACACGATGACTTGATCTCACAAGTCATGGATATGAGATATCAAGTTGACACATGGGTATGCATTGGAGAATGTATACTGAATGACCCGCTATGAGAAAGTATCATGGATCGTTATATGAGTGTCATATACTTTCTCATGTGGCTATTAGTATGACTATTAGTCCTTGGACCTGAAGTCACCATGGTTCCCAACATAAGGAGTTGCATACTTTGGCTTCGTCAAACATCACCCGTAAATGGGTGGACTATAAAGGTGATTACTGGGTATGTAACAAATTATGTGAGGGATGTGAGTGATGTAGATGGGATCTATCCCTCCTATACAACGGGAGTGATATCATAGTTCTTGATAGAGTGAGACCACTAAGTGCATGGCCATGCCCAAATGAGTCAATATGAGATATTGAGCTCATTTGATTAGAGTGAGTCTACTTGGAGTTCAAGACATAGATTGAT
The DNA here is from genome assembly GCF_044706935.1 of Curcuma longa. NCBI lineage: Eukaryota > Viridiplantae > Streptophyta > Magnoliopsida > Zingiberales > Zingiberaceae > Curcuma > Curcuma longa. The sequence goes on from NC_133871.1 coordinate 1,755,015, forward strand.
TAGAGGATGACACGGTCTATGCCTCGGTTTGATCAATCATGATATCAAGGATAGAAGGACATGATCACATATTGTGAGAGTCACAATTAGTAGTCACTATGGTGATGTTGGATCTCAACATTCTTGTAACTTGGGTAACAATGATGTGTTGCTAGATACCGCTCATTGTTTATGTTTCTAAATTGGTTTAGAAGCATTGCCAACGTTACAAGAAGCTATAGGGTCACACACAAAGGGCAATTAGATGGAGATTAGGTTCATTTGATGAACCAAGAGGATTAGATTCATGTGATGAACCAAATTGGATTAAGTATAATCCAAATTAGACTAATTAAGTTGATGTGATCAACCTTGGAAGATAGGAGATCAAGTTTGACTTGATTTGAGAAGGAAAACTTAATGGTCAAGTTTGACTTGACTTTATGCCACGTCATGGTCAAGTTTGACTTGACTTTATGACACCTCATGGTCAAGCTTGACTTGACCAAATGACTTCAAGTTGATGTGACATAAGTGTTGACCAATGATGGTGCTCCACATCATCAATCATGCCACCTCATTGGGGGTTACCAAGAGGTTGTAACTCATGGCATTAAAGGAGGTTGTGTAACCTCCTTGTGCTTTGATGTGGTCGGCCACTTTAGAGGTGGAATGAGAATTCATTTATCATCGAATCCCATTCAAGGCTTCTTCTTCCTCTAGCTCTCTTCTCCCTCTCCCTCTCCTCTCTTGGCCGAGACTCCCCTAGGAGTGCTAGCACACTCTAGAGTCTAGGTCTCCATCCATTTGTCCGTGTGGATACGTGTAGAGGAGTGTACGCTTGACACTCTCGAGATCCAACGTCGAAAGGATGAGTGGGATACGCCAAGGGCACGCCTCAAGGGTAAAAATCTCTTCATGTAGATGTAAGAGTAGTTCTAAATATGTACAAGTAAATTTTTGTTTCTTCGCACGGATCCGTGGCCGGGTTTTCGGGGTTTCCGCAACGCAAAAAGAGGTTTTTGTGGCCCAAAAAACCAAACAGTTATTATTACAGTTGTATTCTATTTTGGACTTGTAGTTGTTGAAGATCGGAGATGGCTAGAGAGGGGGGGTGTGAATAGCCTCCTTTCGAAATTCGATTTTCTCCTACAAAAACGTTAGTGCACAGCGGAATATATCTAACAAAGCAAAGATCAAGGAGACACAAAATATACGAGGTTCGGGGATAACTTGTCCTACTACTCGGCGTGTTCGTAAGGTGGACGATCCCTTGATCTTCGATAGATCGAACCCCGGAAAAATCCGGCTATATGAATCTCCTTCTCGGTGGAGTGACCTCTCCACAACCAATCTCACAAATATATGTATTAAGCACAGAGATTATAGAAGGAAATCAGGATTGAGATTGAGGCAAACAATACAAGCTTACAGCACAGCCTCAAAAGATGGATCACAAGCTCAAGCACGGCTTCCCGAGAGCAAGGCAACTCCTTGCACCACCTCAGGAGAAAGCTTCAAAGGAAGATCGTAAGCAAGCAAGAGAGCTCAACCAGCACAAGCTCACACAGCAATTAGGGTTTTTCCGAGAGCCTCTCTTCTCCTTCCTCTCTTCCTTTTTAACTAACGTCCTCTGAGTCCACTGCACTGATCACCTGATCATTCTCTGGTGCAGCTCAAAGCGCCGTTGCTTTGTCTTTTACTTGAAAACCATGAAAGCCAAAGCTCGACAAATACTGTCAAGATAGAAAGCATTCCCTTGACTCTTCCTATTCTTCATCAAATTCAAATTCATCTGCAAGGATCAGAGACATTAGCACAGCAATATCAGAAAAGAGACAGAAATCAAAGCAGAAACCTGAACACGATCAGAAATACCTTAATCGATCAAACAATCGATTAAACTTCGTAATTCTCTCCTCTGTAAAGCGTGTAATCGATCAACCAGTCGATTACCCAAGATCTTAATCGATCACCTGATCGATTAAGGCATGGTAATCGATCAGGTGATCGATTACCAGACGCTAATTGAGTTCCTCAATAAAGCATGTAATCGATCATCTGATCGATTACAGTTCACCATAATCGATCGCCCAATCGATTATGGTACGTTCTGTGGGTTTTGTGAATTCTCACAGAATGCTCTGTAATCGACCATCGGATCAATTAGCAAATTAACGCTGGTCTCACAGAATGATCTGTAATCGATCACCAGATCGATTAAAGGTTTGTAATCGATCATCGGATCGATTAACCAACTTACCCTTGGTTAATCGATTCACGGATCGATTAAACTAAGCTAGACTTTAAACCTTAAATCAAGAGTTGATCAGGTTAACTTGGGTCTCACCCGAGTCAACCTCGCTGGATCACGTAATCAGAGAACAAGCTCCCAAGCCTCCTCTGATAATGATCTGGTCCGAAGACAGGCTACCATGCCTTCTTCGACCATAGTCCGGTACAAAGAACGAGCTACCGAGCCCTCTCTGACCTAGTCCGAAGAACGAGCTACCGAGCCCTCTCCGACTCCATCCGATCCAGAGAACGAGCTACCGAGCCCTTTCCGACTCAAACCGGTCCAGAGAACGAGCTACCGAGCCCTCTCCGACTCTATCGGGTCCAAAGAACGAGCTACCGAGCCCTCTCTGACCTAATCCAGAGACCGAGCTACCGAGCCCTCTCCGACTCTATCGGGTCCAGAGAACGAGCTACCGAGCCCTCTCTGACCTAATCAGGAGAACGAGCTACCGAGCCCTCCCCGATCTCATTCCGTCATCGATCAATCTGAATATATAATTAAAATGAACTTAAATCGTTGTCAACATCAAAACAACAATCGGGACAAAACTACATCAACAATCTCCCCCTTTTTGTTGTTTGACAACATGATTTAAGTTTAGATCAGAATTCTTCCCTCTTATGTAAGTAAAGAGATCAAGATCCTCCCCCTACACCGTTAATAAGAGTTAACTTGGGAATAAGAGTTAAGTTCATATCTGTAAGGGGATCAAATCCTCCCCCTACATCAAATCACCTCGTTAATTCCTAAACTTAAGGTTAGATCCTCTCCCCCTTTGTCAAACACCGAAAAGGGGATCGGCCAACACGTCTCACTAACTCCCCCTAAATCCACGCGTGTCTCCTTTCGAACGGATCAACATAAAATCAATAGGGAGAAACATGAGAAACAAATATGGCATATGATAAACAATAAGCATGAGATATGACATAAACATAAAGGTAGAGTAGATAAACATGGACATAAGTCAAAATACATGCTGGCAAAGTAGCAAGACAAAATAACACATAAATAACAAGTCTAACACAAACAGTCAAATCACAAATCATAAACCAACATAGAATGACATCTCGCCAGTCTTGGGATCTACCACGACATCCCTAAGAGGCAAATCAGGATCAGCAGTAGCATCAGTAGGAGCTTCATCAGTAGGAGCATCAGCAGGAGGAGCAGCATCAGGAGGGAGCAGCATCTGAAGGCGCACTGGTGGAAGGCTACGGAGGTGGGTGACCGATCATCCATGTCTGCATCATGTCGTACAAGCCGGTCATCTGGCCTCGCATCTCTATGAAGCCAGAGTCCACCCGTGCCTCGAGCGTCGAGAATCCGGTATCCATGCGCACGCCGAACTCAGTGAAACGCGCATCCAGTGACGCCATCTGAGCCTGGTAGTCTGGCTCCGCTACATAATCAGGATCCTCCTCATCATCAGCCGCCTCGGCCCCCTCAGCAGCAGGGTCCTCCTCGATGTCCATCGCAGCAGGCGCAGCAGCTGGAAGTGGTAGAGTACCTGGTGCCCGCCCATCTACCCATCTAACGTCCCCGTATCGTGGAGTAATCTTGGATTTCGAGAAAGCTCGAACTCCAAGTCTATAGTACTTCTTCGACATTTTCTCCACCTTGCCTCTAGTGACATCTATACCCAAGGACCCTAACCATCCAGTAAGAATATTGCCATACGGCATGTGAACTTTCCCATTGACAGATGATGTATGATGGATGATAGAAGCAAAGATGTGAGCAGCAATATCGACATCAAGCCGCTGAAGGAGGGCATAGACCATGAACAGATGTGGAGGCCGAATAACGGCCAAGGCTCGAGTGGTGATGGGCAAAATACAATTGACTACGATCTTAAACAAGATGTAGTCAACTGCAGACATACGAAGAGCCCGAAAGGCGGTAATACCGCCATCCGGTCCATCCGGACGGGGACGGTGGAGAAGACGCTGATGCATCAGATCAACAGTGATCTGATCAAATGGTGGAGGAAGGATCTCGGGTAAGGTCGGAAAACAAACAAAGTCGGACTGGGCAGGTCGACAACCGAGATACTCAGCTAGGATCTGACAGGTAAAGTCGATATTAGTCTTGGCAACCCTAGTCCTATAGTGTACACCATCAGTAGTATGAAGGTTGTTATAGAATTCAGCAAGACGATCAACATTGATCGTCCGCTCACAATATACAACAAAAGATAACTGATAGTGTTCTATAAGTTGATAAATCGAAAGACAATGATCATGGATAAATTGTTGATCCACCGATCGTGGAGGGATCAACTGAAAGGTAGATTTAGCAAAATGATCTTGAAGGGCAGCGTTAGGAAATCGGGAGTCAGTTGGAGGTTGTGGTCTAGGTGATGGTCAGACGGAGGGTGGTGGTGACTGTGAGGGACCCTCACCCGAGGGATTGCCTTTGGTTTTCTTCCTACGGTTACACAACACACAACGTAACCCAACCCAACCAAAGATCAACATAACATATGGATAGGATACAAGAATCAACATACGGATAGGATAAAGATTAAGGTCACAAACCCAAACAACACAATCAACAATCACCAACCGATCATAATCAGAACCATGATTAGCAAAAACAACGGTAATGAGAACAAAAGTAAGATACAAGAGAGGAGATTTGAGGCTTACTTTGGTGACATATCGACGGCGCGTAGAGGAACGGTAAAGAAGAAACGACCACGATCAGCACCGAGAGGAGAGAAGGGAGAAGGAAAGTTTGAGGGAGGAGTTTAGGGCTGAGGAGTCGGCGAGGGTTTTGGAAAGGTTTAGGTTTTAAAACAGGGTGGGTGAATCGATCACCTACCCCATTTAAGGCATCTTAATCGATCAACCGATCGATTAAGGCAGCATTAATCGATTGCCGAATCGATTACTAGTCATTCTGAGAAAAGAGGGATCGACCGGTAATGAGAGGTTTAGGGGAGACAATAGGATTATTCTTTTCTCCTCCAAAACTTAGGGCCGGCGGAAAAGCATTAGAGGCGTGCATACAATCTAGTTTTAATCACGCCACCACCATGTTCTAATGGCCACCGCCACCTTCCGTTGCCACCGTGATCTAGCCAAGATGATCGGTGGAGGCATGTGGCCAAGATCTGATTGGTGGTTGCATGCGAACAACTTCTAGCATGGCCAAGCACTTCATGCTTGGTTTCGTTGCTTGCATGGTGGACAATGCATGGTTCTGTTGCAAGTTCTAATTGTAATTAAATTGCATGCACCGGATTGGAAGAATTAAATTGCATGGCTTTGGTTTATCCCTTGTTGCATGCAACGGATTGGGTTTCTTCCTTGGTGCATGCAACGGATTGGAAGAAAGCAATTGCATGGTTTTGGTTTCTTCCTTATTGCATGCAACGGATTGGAAGGAAGCAATTAATTACATGGTTTTGGTTTCTTCCTTGTTGCATGCAACGGATTGGAAGAAAGCAATTGCATGACAAATTAATTGGAGGCTTCTTGAAGAGAAAGAAAGGAGGGTTTTTTTTTTACTCCTTGCTCGCTTGCCATCGGATAGAAGAATTTTGGTGGAATCATCTTGAAGGATCGTTGCCCACACAACGTTCGAGAAGAGGTGAGGTTATACAGTTGAAGATCAAGGGGTCATCCACTCCTTCAAAGACAATCCCACAAGAAAGGTCGCACAGAGAAGGCGCTAGAGCACTTCGGAGAAGTTCTTCGATTTCATTAATCCTAGCGTCGAAAACCTAGTGAGTAGAGAAGATAAAGTAAGTACATCTCTCACCTGCAGTATGAGTAGTTCCGTTGTTTTCTGTATTTTTCCATAAACATGATTTTGTTAAAGCATATGCATGATTTTGTTAAAACATACGTAAATAGTAGAATTGCATGATATAAGGAGTATAAGAAAGATATTTTACTTTTAAGAGGCGGGTATCGGGCACAAGGTTCGCCCATAAGAAATGCAAGGCATAAGGATTCCGGGCACAAGGTTCGCCCACAAGGAAGGAATCCAGGGCACAAGGTTCGCCCATAATGAATTCAGGGCACAAGGTTCGCCCAATAAGAAAGGAATTCAAGGCACAAGGTTTGCCTATATAAGAGATGTCTGCATTGATACCTCGCTGGGCCCAAAGAAGGATGTTTATCTATTTTCACTTATATATAGTATAAGTTTCCCCATATCATTTACCAGCATTTTCTTTCATATAGCATATGTTATTACGAAGTTTTCTATGGTTTTTGTGAGTTAGATGATGTACTTACTAAGCGTTGCTTATAGTTGGCATTTCCTCATACTGCAGATAAATAAAAGGAAAAGTTTTAGGAAAGAGGAGGCAGCTGGAAAAGTGTTTGATGTGTGGTGTCGGCGGAACCGCGGAATAAGATCAAGAATTATATAAATGTTTATTTTTATTTATTTCTTTGCTTCTGCTTATTAAACAGAAAAGAATATTTTAATTGAGTTATGTTATTTAATAAGTAAAGGTTAAGGAAAATTTCAAGTACGTAACGTCTCCCTATTAGTATATGAAAGAAGGGGGGATGTTACAGTGCTGACTCGTGACCTGCATATAAATAGGTCCTCTTAGTGACCTAAGAAAGGGGGGAGACCTTGGAGAGCCACCGGAGCTGTTCTAGAGCCACCGACGCCTGTTTCAGAGCGAGATTCGACGATCCATCCACCGATCCGACTGCTCCAGTCCATCCTCATCCCATCTACGCAGAGTTTACAGTCCGAGGAAGAAGATAAGTCTTATTCCCTGCATTTTCTTGTTGTATCTTTGGATTGAGATGTATTCTTTCCTTCCTATGGCTTGTAAACTCCACGCCATGGAGTAGATTCCCTAGATTCTAGGATGTAGGATGAATCAGATATACTGGATGATTGTATTTGGATTTGATTAATCTACCATTTTCTATGATATAACTGTCTATTGCTTTGTGGATTTATGCTTGTGATGAATGATAAATTGTGTGTATGAATCTATGAGGGTAGGAATTGATTATGAATTGAGGAATCATTAGGCCGTACACCGGGGCGCTTCGTGACAGGGAGAATGCCTTGAACCGGGCGAGTTTCCGAGGGGTTTCTTGATGCATAGTTAATTCTTATGAGGGATAGTTAGCGGTCATTCGTTGTTAGAGAGAGGTCCGTAAAAAGATATCCTGTGACAGGGGATAGGGTTCTTTTAGTACTCCTGGGCGCCTGAGTGACACGGGAATGCCTTGAACCGGGCTTCTAGAACCATCTCAAACCAACAACGAGTGACGTAAGAACACCAATGCTTTATTCCGAGGATACCTGACGAGGTCGAATTGGATAAATTGGTTAACATCCCTACAATTGAACAATTATTGAGGAAAGGTAGAGGATCCAAGTCAATCAATCCATACTCTGAGGAGTCCGAAGTTCTAGGATCGTTTCACAACCAAGTGTCACAGTCGATTCCTTTCTTCGAATTCTAGGATAAAGTACTTTAGAACACTCTCATCTCCCCCACACAACTCATGCTCAATATTCTCTCCACCTTTTTGTGCTAGATCTAGTAAGTAATTCCACGGTCCCTGTGGATTCGATCTTTTTATTACTTGACGACATTCCGTATACTTGCGGAACGCTATCATGTTAAACCCTAATTATGCTCTAATTTGTAAATACCTAACCCTAATTCTAACCCTTACTTCCTAACTGATCTCTAATGTTAACTGATTCTTTGCTAATGGTATTAGAACTGTGGGTTAACTTTTCCATGTAGAATGTAAACTTTAAATTCAAATTTTGTGTTGTGCTATCACGTGAAGAAGATGTTTGACAATCTTGAATTTTTGTTGTTGATATGTGATTCATTTGCATGTTTGGTTGTTGTTGATGAAATTTGGTTTTGAGGAATGGGATGTTAATTGTTTAAGGTTCTGTTAGCAAGATGGTTGGAGGTTGAACACTGTTGAATTTGTGGTGAGGATTGGAATTCATGTTGATTATCGAACTCATGCTATCACTAATTAAATGGGTTGTTGTAGTGCACATTTGTGAACTTCTTCAAGATGAGTGGGATTGTAACTAGTTACAAAAATGTTGTATACTTGATTTTTGAGATGAATTGTTGAACATGTATGTTGTTAGAATTCGATTTGTTTTGTTATTATGTGTGATATGATGTTGAGTTGTGTGGTTAGATGGTTAACATGGCTAATGTGGGTAATTGAATTGTGATCATTTGGAATTTTGCTAATGCTCTAGCTATTAGAACTGGTTCTATGATTATTTAGATGGATTCATGTGCACATGTGTTAGTTTGTTGTTTGAGTAGTGTAAATATGTTTCGTATGTATTATAATGTATGATGTGAATTTAGCGTAGGTTGTATGTTGTTGTAAGTTGAATAAATGAATTTCATATTGTATAGTGAATTTATGTTAATAAATGGAATTCATATACAATAAGTTGTTCTTATGTGATGTTGTACTTTTAATTGTAAATGATGTATACTTAGTATTCTTCTATTGATTGCAGGATTTAATTATCAATAAATGGAATTTGTAGATAGGAATGAATAAAACATAATAAGTAGGATCCCGGACCAAATGTTGTCTAAAATAATTTTCGATCATTGAGTCAAAGAGAGATGACCCGGACCTCTCTATACTGCTTTAGCGATAAATAGGGGTTTGAAAATAAATAATTAATTAATTTTGATGGGTGTGAGTGACACAATAAATAAGGAAAATGTATATAAATAAATCCTATACAAACACACGACATCATGGGGCGACTGACAACAGTGCTTCTCCAGCTATGGACCTTGATTAGGTGTTTGTTTTTCACTCCATGATGTCTGTATCCATATATGCACATTTGCACTCTGTATTTTAACTTAGCACCTTCTGAGTGCTCCTAGAGTGTATGGCAACTTTTGCAATGCATGTGATATTTCAAATTTATGATCCGTCTCTTACCTTTGTATTTTTCTCTGATGTGTGTTTGTGTTGGCTTTGCGTTTATGTATCGTATATATGCTTACATAGTTTGTGGATAAGTGTCCATCTGATGTGTGTGCTATGTGGGCATTTCGTCATCGTGTTCCTTACGTGTGCTTTCTGTTAGGGGAAGGTGACCCTTAATGTGTTTATCTTCTCATGAATATACTATCCAAATGTTTTGATACTTGTCAAAGGGGGAGATAAATGTGCTCTAAACTTTAGTGTTATTAAACATCAAAAAGGGGCCGGGAATATTATTAATGCAATCATGTTCATGCATTATAGTTTTGATGGTTGATATCAGTAAAGCTTAGAGCAAAGTATAAGAAATCTCACTTGTGCATCAAGTGTGCAAGAAAGTCCTTATAGGTAAGAAGATTGGATGTGATGCAAAAGTAAATCCAAGAAAGTCGAGAAGCGAACTCTTGGCAAGAGAAAGTCCTTACAGGTCAGAAGGCTAGATGTGAGGCAAATGAAGTCCAAGAATGTTGATAACTAGATTCTTGGCAAGAGAAGAAAGATCGAGCGCATCACGGATTAGATGCATGAAAGGTAATTTAGACGAATTCAGTAAAAAAACTTTCATCAGTCGATTGGTAATGATATCCAGTCGACTGATGTTGGTATCAGTTGATTGGAAGGTAATAATCAATCTACTGATAATAAGTTTTAGTCTGATTCTAAATGTCAGTCGACTGATATTCATGTCAATCGAATTGATTTGAGGATCGATTTGACTGAAAATTAACTTCAATCGATTGATTCTATTTTGGAAGTAAACAGAATAGAATCGATTCAACTAATTCTTCACATCAATCGATTTAGTCTGTTTCAGAAGCAAATAAAATAGAATCAATTCAACTGATTCTTCACCTTAGTTGACTAATTAAGTCTGTTTTGAAAGCAAATAGAATAGAATTGATTCAACTGATTCAACATGTTAGTCGACTGATTCTGTTTCAAAAGCAAACAGAAGAGAATGGATTCGACTGGTGACTAGATTAATCCATAACAATCGACTGATCAGTAAATCAGTCGTCTGACATTTGAATTCGAAAAAATCAGACAACATTTCAGAAGGTTTAGAAGTCGTTATTGGTCGCTGACCAAATCAGTCGACTGGTATGAGAAATCAGTCGACTGATCTCAAGAGAAGTTGAACATATTTAAATGGTGAGAGTTAGGCGTTGATGGGTATTATTCATGCCATCTTGCTCCAAGTTTTCTTGCTAAAGTGTTGAAAAATCCATCTAGTGTTCAACTACATAACTTAGAGCAATCCCTTGAAGAAGAAGAACAAAATCCATCAAGATCATTATAAAAATTCTTTTCTTCTTCTTTGTATTTTTTATTGTTCTTGCAAAATATTGTAATCCTTCTGTAAGAGAGTTTCTCTGCAAAGAAAAGATTTAGTGGAAGTAATGAGCTGAGAGTGAATCCTTGGATTAGTCGCCTCAAGGAGATAGATGTCAAGTAAAATCATTTGAGATAGCGTTGTATTTGTAGTGTAGCTGATTCACAAGAAGTTTCCACTGTCATAGATCAAGTTTAAGTGAGTTGAGTTATTCAACCCCCTCTAGCTCACAAGATCCTAACAATTTTATATTAAACAAACATAAATGAATTTTATCAAATAGAACATTAAATTTATTTACAAATATTTGATTCACTTAACCCCTAATTTTTGTCATCAAACTGTCTTGTCTAAAATAATTTTATGACCTTTCAAGAAGTAAATAAAAAAGGAAGAACATGAATACACTCGTAGCATTATGTGAATCATAAGTGTCCCCCCCCTCTTTCTATATACTAATAGGGAGACGTTACGTACTTTAACTTTCCTTAAATTTTACTCATTAAATAAAATAACTCAAATAAACTTTTCTTTTTCTGTTTAGCATGCGGAAGCAAAAGAAATAAATATAAATTCTTGGACATAAAATAAACATTTATATAATCTTGATCTTATTCCGCGGTTCCGCCGACACCACACATCAAACACTTCTCCTGCTGCCTCCTCTTTCCTAAAACTTTTCCTTTTATTTATCTGCAATATGAGGAATGCAAACTATAAGCAACGCTTAGTAAGTACATACCTAATCTCACAAAACAACGAAAACTTCATTTCATGCATTCTTTCGTAATCTAAACATGGAAATAATTCAAAACATACTTAACATATAACTTAAACATACTTAAACATACTTATGGGCCCTGGCGGAGTATCAATGCGCGCATCCCTGATTGAACTCGGGGTAGCTAGCCACCGAATGCTACTAGAGGACTTATCTTATCAGGCGACCTTTGGCCTGGAATTCCTTTCCTTATGGGCGAACCTTTGGCCCGGAATTCACGGTGGGCGAACCTTTGGCCCGATATCCGCCTCTTAAAAGTAAAATACATTTCTTATACTTCTTATATCATGCAATTTGGAAAGAACAATTCACACATGCTTTAATATAACATGATGTCATGGAAATAATACTTTATGCATGCTCTATAAAATTATGCTGGGGACAGAATAAAGAAACCAACGGAGCAACTCATACTGCAGGTGAGAGATGTACTTACAATATCTTACTTCTTATACCATGCAATTCTACCATATGCTTTAACAAAATCATGCATATGCTTTAACAAAATCATGTTTATGGAAAAAATACAGAAAACAACAGAACTACTCATACTGCAGGTGAGAGATACACTTACCTTATCTTCTCTACTCACTAGGTTTTCGACGCTAGGGTTAATGGAATCGAAGGTCTTCTCCGAAGTGCTATAGCGCCTTCTCTGTGCGACCTAGCAGAAATCATAACTATGACTTAATCGTAATTATTAAGTTAACCTGCCTTAACCGGCTTAATAGTTAACCTAACCCTAATTAACTCATCCTTTGTAAATCTAACAACTAATCAAATTAGCCTATGTAATTAATCCTTCTTTAATTACATCTTAGTAAATCAAATTAACTAATAATCAAATCTGTAATACCTTAATTACATTAATTAAATTAACAATTACTAAATTTATACTTAATTAACCACTTCTACTTGATAACCATTAATCACCTCTAATCATTAATTTAAGAGATTAATTACTAATTATTAGCTAATTATTAAACTGATGAATCCTCCCTATTAACTTAATTAACCTTAATTAACTAATTACTAATCCATTATCTAACTTAACCAATTAATAAACCTTAAATTAATTAGCTAATCAACTAATCATCTAATAATCTTAATTAATTAACTTACCCTAATTAACTTAATTAATCATCTTACTTAATCAGATTATTTACCACACATCATTTAACCACCCTAAACTAACCTTAATTAGCTAATTATCTTACTTAATTAACCTAATTAAACCCTTTAATTAACTTACCTTGTTTAAGCACCACTGTTGAGCGTCTTCTTCAGAGCGTGAACAAGGCAGAGGTAAAGGTGGCGTCGGCTGCTTGGCGGGAGGAGGCTGAGGCGAGCAGGGAAGACCGGCAGCGTCTGCGCAGAGGAAAGCGGCGGCTTCGTCTTCTCCACGCGAACAGGGCAGGCGCGGCGTGGAACAGGGGTGGCGACGCGTCGCGGCGGACGCGAGCAGAGGGAAAGGAGGAGGCGGGCTGGTGGCTAGGGTTTGGGATCTCAACCTCCTCTTATAGCTCTCCCCGTTCCGAGTTTTTCCGCCGGCGGAATCGGGCGGCGGCGGCGGGCTGGGCGCGGTTGCGCGGACGGGGTCTCGCGGCGCAGGAGGGAACGAGCGGCGGGCGGTGTTTTAATAGGGAATGCACAGTAATTAACCCGATTAAATCTAAACCACCACCGTTAACTAAGATTTTTACCGGCTAAATCCAATTAAAACCTAACCCATTACTATAGCGAACCGGGTCAAATTTTGGTTTGCTTGGTTCGCTAACCAAACGACTTCTGATTTGACCCAAACTAATTTTGTTGGATTCATCTTTGCAAGACGAATCTTTTCACCTATTTTATCCTATCAAAACCTGTTCCAGTACGAACCAAATCAAGTTAGTTCAATTTGATCCAATCTTGGTTCACTTGGTTCGATAATCAAACGACCTCCATTCTGGTTCAAATAAATTTTGTTCGATTCGTCTTCGAAAGACGAATCTTCTCGCCACATATATATATAACATAATTACTAAATGAAATTCCTCCTATTCTAAATCCAATTGAAGTCTAAAAATTGGGAAAAATAATACGGGTGTTACAAGTCATCCTTGGATGTGACTTATCAAAAATGATCTTCTCAAAGCCATGCCCTGTCATATCAAGGTCTTCTCAAGACCATGTCTTGTCATATCAAGACCTTTCAAAGCCATGCCTTGTCATATCGAGAGGATAAGCAGCCTCATTAAAGCATTAGTGAGAGGAATTGTCAAGCATTAATTGAAAATGAGACATGACAGAATAATCTTTCCCATGTCATATCTTATCATACTTTCAAAGGAACAACTAGCATTAGTTGAGGTGGTCTTCTCGAGGCATCTTAAAAAATCCTTCAACAGGAAGAACTCTTCGATCATGATAGAGAGGAGCTCCTGAGGTATAAAAAGGGAGGAAGGAGGAAAACTCCAGGGGGGAGGTTCCGGGCTCTCTCTCTCTTCGCTCTCTCACTCTTATTATCTTTTTTGGGCTGAGCATTTCATTACAGTATTTTTCATTATTGTACTTCTTCTTCCTCCTGACTGGGCTGACTTGAGCGTCGGAGTGGCCGTCCGGGAACTCCCTGGCGCCAGGATGACCTTTGTTCTCTGGTGGTGTTGCAGGGCCTTCCGGTGGCTGATCTTCTCTCCTTCCTCGGTGTAGAGGCCCTCTCCGACGGTTGCACCCCCCTCTCTTCCCCTGCATGCTAACTGGTCCGGCGGCGCGTCCGGAAGCCGATCTCAACAGGAACATATTCGATTAAAATTGAATCGAATTGAACTGAATTAATCAAAATTGAATCGAACTGAATTTTTTTAAACTAACCAAACCGATCAAATTTTCAAATAAAAATCGAATAAAATGAACCGATAAAATATCAATTTTTGATCGAATTAACTGAAATAATAAAAAATTTTAAATATTATAAAAAATTTATCAATTAATTAAGATTTATAAGTTCAATTACTTAAGAATTTATAAATTATTTTAATCTTTGAACTAACAAATTAGCTTTTCATAATTTTGTTTCATAATTTAAATTTTATTTTCTAAAATTAAGCTTTGAGTTATTTAAATACAACTGAAATTATAAGAATGTTTGATATTTTATTCTGAAAATTATTCTAGACTTCTTGATTCGCCCATAGGGTTTTATCTTTTCTCTTATTTTAGCTGAGAACTGCAATTGTAATAAGAGTCGATGGAAGATTGGCTCTTGGAAGACTAGGGGCTCTTTATGAGCAGGTACGAAGGCTATGAACCAAATTCTATTATTTACCTGTTCTTAATTATGTTTTCTTACTAAAGAAATTCTGAATACATAGCCTGCATAAGATAACAATTAGTTATCCACAGGTTAAAAAACTCAATTTACTTGGATTTAAAGTAATCCTTCTCACATCAGGTGTAGTTGGTGTTGGTCGTCAGTGGCTTAGATTCAAGAAGCTAGTCAATAGCAGATGTTGAGTATTTAATTAAAATCGAATCAAACCAAACTGAATTAATCAAAATGGAATCGAACTGAATTTTTGTAAACTAACCAAACCCATCAAATTTTAAATAAAAACTGAATAAATCGAACCAATAAAATATTGATTAATTTGATTTTCAACTAAATTAACTGAAATAATTAATTTTTTAAAATAATATAAAAAATTTATCAATTAATTAAGAATAAGTTTACTTACTTAAAATTTTATAAATTACTTCAATCTTTAACTAACAAATTAGCATTTTGCAATTTTATTTCATAATTTGAATTTTATTTTCTAAAATTAAGATTTGAGTTATTTAAATACAACTGAAATTATAAGAATATTTGATATTTTATTCTAGAAACTGTTCTAGGCTTCTTGATTCGCCGATAGTGTTTTATCTTTTCTCTTATTTTAGGTGGGAATTGCAGTTGTAACAAGAGTCGATGGAAGATGGGCTCTTGGAAGACTAGGGGCTCTTTGTGAGTAGGTACGAAGGCCATGAACCAATTTTCTATTATTTACCTATGTTCTTAATGATGTTTCTTACTAAAGAAATTCTAAATCCATAGCTTGTTTATGATAACAATTAGTTATCCATAGGTTAAAGAACTCAATTTATTTGGATTTGAAGTAATCCTCGTCACATCGGGTGTATTGGTATTGGTCGTTAGTGGCTTAGATATAGGAAGCTAGTCAATAGCAGGTGCTGAGTATTCGATTAAAATTGAATCGAACCGAACTGAATTAATCAAAATCGAATTGAACTGAATTTTTTTAAACCTAATCGAACCGATCAAATTTTTAAATAAAAATGTACAAACCGAACCGATAAAATATGATTAATTTGATTTTTGACCGAATTAATTGAAATAATTAATATTTTTTAAATATTATAAAAAATTTATCAATTAATTAAGAATTTATAAATTTACTTACTTAAAAATTTATAAATTACTTCAATCTTTGAACTAACAAATTAGCTTTTGGCAATTTTGTTTCATAATTTAAATTTTATTTTCTAAAATTAAGATTTGAGTTATTTAAATACAACTGAAATTATAAGAATGTTTGATATTTTATTCTGGAAACTGTTCTAGGCTTCTTGATTCGCCCATAGTGTTTTATCTTTTCTCTTATTTTAGCTGGGAACTACAGTTGTAATAAGAGCCAATGGAAGATTGACTCTTGGAAGACTAGGGGCTCTTTGTGAGCAGGTACGAAGGCCACGAACCAATTTTCTATTATTTACCTGTGTTCCTAATGATGTTTCTTACTAAAGAAATTCTGAATCCATAGGTTAACAATTAGATCCACTCAATTTACTTGGATTTGAATAATCCTTGTCACATCGGGTGCAGTTGGTGTTGGTC
>NC_133871.1:1771371-1824496 GCF_044706935.1 Curcuma longa
GTATTCATAATAATCTCCAAGAAGAGAAAATTTCAGATAATTCTCCTCACCCTGCAATTGTATTGAAAGTGGAAGATGGAAGTGGTCTTATTACTTCCTATTGTTGTTCGTATGTTTTGCCATCTTTGCTTTGTGTACAGCTGCTAGTCTTTTCTTCCACAAAAGTGATCTGACTTTCTTCATATTCAGTGCAAATGCCAAGTTTGTTGTTGATGGCTGCAATTCAGAATGTTCCAATAGTACTAAGATTGCATACTTCTGTTAACCATTATTCTCATCATTGTTATTTGGTATCTTCTAATAGAAGAATACCTGATCTATGTTTGTTTGTCAGGCAAGACCAACTAAGTAGCCAAAGTGATGATTGAAGAGCTGGGGTGGGAGGTAATTTGAAAGCCTTCATCTTTTCTGTGAGTATGAAAAGTTACCCTAGGAGGTCTTCATAGAACATACTGTAACATTCCATGGACTATTTATTTGATCGATCAATTTTGATAATGGTAGTTGTAAGCTTCTGTTTGTTTGAAACCATATGAATAAGAAGATATTCCTTGTTTCAGGTTCAGAGTCTAGGATCACCAAGAGTGGATCAGGTTTACTTTGCTCAGCTACATCTCTCAATTCGTGATGGTACTCCTAATGGGTTGAAGACCATATCAACAGGTGTTCCATCTTGCAAATAAGGAGAAGTTTCTTTTGCAGTGGATACCTGAATTCCAAGAATGGCTCTTAATAATCTATCCTCTGGAGCATACGAGGATTCGTTTGCCGTCTGAGGCCTTAATTTTCCTATTAAAATATCACCTGTTTCTACCCAAGATCCCAGCATCACAACTCCATTTCTGTCTAAATTGCGGAGTAAATGAGCCTCTAGATGTGGTATTTCCCTAGTGATTCTTTCAGGTCCTTGGCTTGTCATATGAGTCTGAATTTCATATTTCCGGATGTGAAAAGAAGTATAAATATCTTCATATACCAAACGTTCGCTAATTAGTACTGCGTCTTCAAAATTGTAACCTTCCCATGGCATATAAGCTACTAATACGTTTTTTCCTAAAGTGAGTTCCCCACCAACTGTAGCCGCACCGTCCGCTAAAATTTGTCCCTTTTTAATGCATTTACCTCGCGAAACCTGAGGTTTTTGATGCATACAAGTATTTTTGTTGGAACGTTGACAGATAACTAATGGAATACTTATAGTAGTGTCTCCGTTACTTGTAGTAGTGTCTCCATTACTTGCAAAAATAATCTTGTGAGGATCAGTATAAATGATCTTTCCCTCATGTTCGGCTATAGCGGAAACCCCCGAATCTAGAGCCGTTTGACGTTCCAGTCCAGTTCCAACAATGCACCTCTCGGACTGAGAAAGCGGAACTGCTTGGCGCTGCATATTAGAACTCATTAAAGCCCGATTCGCATCATTATGCTCGATAAAAGGAATGAGAGAAGCTCCAATAGAAAAATATTGGAAGGGAAAAATACTTCTAAGATGAATCTGTTCCCATGCAATAGTCAGGAACTCTTGACGGTATCGAGCTGGAACAACCTGTTCTTCCTGAATACTCTGATTCAAGGCCAAAGAATTTCCAGCTGCTACCCTATAATATTCATCTCTATTTGGTGATAAATAAACTATCTGTGCCTCCTTTTTTGATCTTTCAGATATTTCATAAAACGGACTCTTTATGGATCCCCGATGGCCAATCCTCACATGAATGGCTAAGGATCCAATAAGTCCAACATTGATTCCTTCGGACGTATCAATTGGACAAATACGTCCATAGTGGCTAGGATGAATATCTCGTATCCGAAAACTAGCAGTTTTACCCGTCAATCCTCCAGGACCCAAATAACTCAATTTTCGCCCATGAACAATTTGTGTCAATGGATTAGTTCGATCCAAAACTTGAGATAAAGGATGTAGGCCAAAAAACGATTCATAAGTGGTTGTTAATGAAGTTGAAGTTACCAAATTTTGAGGAGTCGGTATCAATTTATGACGAATTGCTCCAGATATAGTTCCTCGAACTGCGTTTTCTAAACGAACAAGAGCCAATCCAAATTGATCCTGTAACAAGTCCGCTATAGAACGAATACGTTTATTTTTCAAGTGATTCATATCATCAAGTGTACCCATTCCAAATTTCATTCCGATCAAATGATCCACAGCAGCCAATACATCTCGTGGTAACAAAAATGTATTGTTCTGAGGTATATCAAGATTCAGTCTACGGTTCATATTTCGTCGACCAATCCTTCCTAATTCACATCTTTGTTGAAAAAATTTCTTTTGTAATTCCTTACATAAGGACTCAGAAAATATCGGATCCCCTCCTACACAAGCAAATTGTTGATAAAATTCCAAAATAGCACTTTCTTTTGACCCAATCTTTTTTTTCTCCTTATCATTCAGATTAAGGAAAGACAAGAAAATTTCAGGGTAACAAACATTATCCAGAATTTCTCTTAGATTCGAACCCATAGCCGACGATAGAACTAGAATAGATATTTTTTGTTTCCTACTCACACGGGCCCATATCCTTGATTTTCTATCAATCTCTAATTCTGATCTCCCCCCCCCAATCTGATATTATGGTGCTGGTATAGACAGAAATTCCGTTATGGTCCAATTCTGAACGGTAGTAAATACCAGGACTTTGCAATATTTGATTGATCACAATTCTGTATATTCCATTTACTATAAAGGTTCCCAGGGAATTCATTATTGGAATGTTTCCAATAAAAATGGTTTCTTCTTGTATATCTCTACCGGTTTTCCAAATTAATCCCGCGGGTACATATAATTCAGAAGAATATGTGAGTGATTCATACACAGCATTTCTTTCGTTTATCAAGGGTTCCACCAATTGATATCTTTCTACAAATAATTTAAATTCAATTTCTTGATCTGTGTCTTCAATTTTCGGAAACTTATGAAATTCTTCCGTCAAGCCCTCATTAATAAACCTACAAAATCCCTCAAATTGGATCTGACTAAATCCAGGTATTGTGGACATTCCCTCATTTCCATCATTCCAGAGCATCTTAATTTTCAGTTTCCTCTTTATCGAAAAATCCCATTATTAGCTCACTATTTATCGAACCATATGGATCGATTTCGCAATGATGGAATGTATATTCTGTTTACTGAATCACATGAAATTTTAGACAACCCCGTAAATGTACTTCATACGTATGAGAACGGAAATGAGACAGAGGAATGAAGAGCATTTTCGACGCAAGACAATTGCGACAGGTACAAATGGAAATACTATATATATATAACTATATATATATAATATAATATATGGATTTATGGAATATGATTGAATTGCGTAATAGGAATAATATTTCCTAAGTAAAGTATATGCCGGTATAGCTATCCACCTATCCACATATCTCATCTCATCTTTTTTTTATAGCAATTTTGCTTGTGGCAACAGAAGTCAGGTCACACTATATCATAATTTCCACTTTTTCTATTGTATTATAGAAAACGAAAAAAAAAGCACGACGATTCCCTATAAGGATATGGGATATGTACATAAAAAAGACTCGTCCCGGTATATGTGTAACAATTTTTGTTTTTGGGGTGTGGGTTTACATATACACATATAATATATATTGTTATATTTGAATTGATTTGTTATGCCAGTAAGGAAAGGCAACAATTTGAGATACAAATTGAAGAACTTTTCACTAATTCAAAAAAAAAAAGAAAAGAATTAGTAATAGAATCTTAGTAAAAGAATATGGATGAATACTCTTTTTTTACCTATTTTATATTTTTTTTTTAGATTTGGATCGGATTTGGCGACATGGCCAAGTGGTAAGGCAGGGGACTGCAAATCCTTTATCCCCAGTTCAAATCTGGGTGTCGCCTGATTAACAAAAAACGGGGGATTTCTTATTCTACTGATTTAATTCGACGAATTTTGTCCCCGGAGCCGGAGAAGTATAAGCGCCTGTCGATAGTTTTTTTTTCTCAAAATCTGGTCCTTGGGTGTGGCTCAAACCGATACAAATAGGGATGAAGTGAGTCTTACTTAGTAATATGATTGACTCTCACTATAAAAAAAAATAGTGAGAGTCAATTCTGGGATTCAGAACGACGAAAATCAGAGGTCGAAAGTATCCAAAGGTTCCTAAAAGACAATCCATTTTTCTCCTAGGATTGAAGAAGAGATTGTACGAAAGAGTATCAAGAATTCCTAATTATTTTTCACTACCATTACTAAAATTGTGTCTACTGACTCCATCTGGAATTAGATTGGATAGGCTGATGGGAAATCCATTTAAGAGTTGTGGAAAGGATTGAAGAAACTTTGTATCCAGACTCACGAGGGTCTCTGAGTAATCAAACATTCAATCAGGATAGTCGGTCAACTCTTATTTTTATAGAGTAAAAGTAAAAGTCGAAAAAAAAAAAAGGGTAACAAACAATAGGTCTTAGTATTCCCACATGTTTCATTTCATTAGGATAGAAGTATTCCTTTGCTATCTAATTTTCCAAGAAAAAGTATGTGTATCATATCTGTACTTAATATTGGTAGATACTTAAGCCATGGAGACCCAATCTCTTCCATTTTACCATCAGCTGAGAATGTTAATGTGGAGGTAAAATCACAATAGCATTTTTGCTCATTAGAACAGTTATACATTTATCATGCATTGGTATCGCCTCTTTGCACAATACTTTGTTTCAAGAAAATACTTGTTTTCTCTTATATTTTGTACTTAAAAAATTGTTAATTAATGAATCAAATGTCTTGCATAAGAGATGTGATACTGAGACAGTGATCCGTATTTAAAAGCTAGGAGGAGATTGATCTGTCCGTATTTGACAAATAAAAACATACACATATACTTGCACTTTTATATTCTTTCTGCTATCAAAGTAGTCAAATCTTCTTGCAAGTAAATAGGCATTTAACACATGGAGTTAAATATTCTAATTAATAGATCATTTTATGAAAAAAGATTTTAGATTTAATTGTTGTTTTATGTATTAATTAGCAGTTAATAGCCTCTATTGTTTACCTTAAATTCAATGCTACTGAAGATGTTATCTTAACAAAGTTCCTACAAGTGTATTTTTTTCTTTTATTCTGAATTAATTCATTTTTTTCCTTTTGACAAAGTAACTCGTTTCTTCTATCTTGTTGTTAATGCAGTGAACATACAGAGCTAGAATGAATGTAAAAATAACTTAGTGCAAAAAAAAAGATGGAAGGGTCAGCCAAATATAAGTATTTGATATCTCGAAGAAGTTATGTCTAACACAAGGTATCATTGTCTTTTCCTTGCATGAGATTAAATAAGGGCATTATACTATCTTAGTTTAGCTGTGTGTATGTCTTTTTTTTTTTTATCTGCCAAACTAATACACTGGGTCATTTTGGTGCATATATTGCTTTAAGGAAAATGTTTGAAGTAAATACCGAGTGAAACATTACCATTTGCAGACCAACATCTTGAAACGTAGAAAGTGATAGCTATTGTTGCATATATCTTTTTTCCATTAGCTTTATATATTTCTATCACCATGGATGTCTTTATACTCTTAGTTCATAACAATATCCATGGAACCTGGATATGCTCAACAATATACAGAATAGGCACAACTTCACAAAAGAGTACCTGACGCTTTTGGAAGAGGACAATCGGGGGCGGAGGAGGACGAGGTTCGAGGGGCGTGGAGGCTGAAAGGCAATGATGGGGGACGTTGGGGTTGCTGCTGAGAAGGAGATGAAATTAAAGCCAGTGGCGGAATCAAGAACGTTGCTGCTCAAATCGTGGCCGGGGAGGCAGAGATGAAACAGGAATTGTCATATTGCAAGGCATCTTTTCATCCAGATTTTATTTATTTTCACCTTCTAGAACTGTCTACGATAATGTACGATGGACTGACAGTGTTGTGTTCTTCAACCATCGTTGTATATATCTTCAGCTACAATCAATGTCTGCCCTGCCATTTCTATGTATCTTCACATCCTTAATCTGCTCCTTTCGCTAGTCGCTTTGTTCAGGACTGTTGATAATTGAAAGTATAGTTCATCAGTAAAGTAAATCAAAATGTATCAACTTGATTTATCTATGATCAATATATCTAAACTGCCATTTCACTGTATCTTGACATTTTCAATGTGTTCCTATTGTTACTCACTTTGCTAAGGGCTGCTGATAGTTGAAAATTTATTAGTAATGCAAAAAACATGATATATTTTCTGTGTTTGTATTGTTTCTATATTTTTATCATTGTTGATCTAGACAACCAAGTAATCTATAAGATGTAATTATAAGCTACATTGTTTCTCGGCAAAAAAAAGTTTTTTTTTTGCCTAAATCATTTGGCATTTTCTATGCTCTGTCATTTTTATGAGCATAAACTAATATTTGACTGCGTCTTATCCTTTCAAGTTTATCAGTTTAACTTTTTAATTGTTGAAAAATATATATAGTTCGATCGAGTATTTAAATCTCGCTAGCTACAAACTATTTTATAAATTAAATTCCCATTTAAAAAACACAACTAATTGGAGTATAATTGGAGAAAATAAGATCTGAAGCATCTTTTCGTAAATTAATCTATGACACCTCTGGCCTAGAAGAAAAAACAAAGGGAAAATTAATAGAGATCTTAAACATCTTTCATTAGAAGAAATTGAAGGAGCATGTAAATATCAATTATGATAGGCTTTTTGGTAAAGTGCTAATTAAACTATATATATAATTTGCTTCATTTGTCTAACTATTTTGCTTCAATCATCGATCACACATTGCTCAATGAATTAATGAGTTTGATCCGTCTAAATTACAATTCAAGTTTAAAATTTTCAACTTCATCAATTTAAATTATAATCTAAATTTAAAATTTTAAATATTTTAAATATTTTTTTATTTTTTAACATGTCCGTGAGTTAGCACGTCTAATCCACAATCCGTCTTGAGTTGGATTGAATTGAAGATTTTTCAACTCACCAATTTTTTTATACATATAATTTCATTAATTTTCATCCAAAGAAAAAAAAATAACTAACCAAATATTCGAGCTATTCGTTTCAATAAACAATCAATCTGCTATGACTTAGTTCTATTTACTAGAATTTGAGACTACAAAGCTCGATTTGAAGAGAAAGGTGGTTGCCCTACATAAAAGTTCGTGGTTGTTTGTTTCATATATCATCAGAAAAGCTGAGATATGAAGCAGTATGACTTAATAACACTCTGATGCTTGTACAAAGTTGTGAATCCCTGGAATAGAAATCAAAAAGATTAGCAATGATGTTTCCAAACCAAGGAAGGAAAGGAAGAACAAATTTTAGCAGAGAAGTCAGATTGAAACACCTAATACGATGCCACAATTGGATCAACAACGCAGATTTGTCTAAAATCTGTCATCGAGGCATCTCTATCTTTCCGGTGGTTTCTTTCTTCAAAATGATTTCAAACACGTCGATAGGTGTTTCCAACAATGGTGTTTGCATGTGGACGTAAAGAATGTGCTTTTGCCATTGGCACATGATTCCATGGTTGAACAGCCGGAAGGAAGAGTCTGCCGAAGGGATCCATAGAACAAGATCAATGAATTTGCAAGAGCTGGCTGCATTCTATGACGATAAACCTTCATGCCAAAATTGGTGCTTGGGGGAACAATGTAGTCGAGCAATATGACATGAAAGCCAGATCACAAGCAACTTGTGGTAACACTATAAATCATTGTAATTGTGGTTTTCTTGAATCACTATCAGCCTGCACAAAAGTAATGGAATCATAATTAGAATACCATAAGAGGTTCATATAACTGATAAGAAAGTTGATGCTCACTGGTTGATTTAGTAGGCATTACATCTTTACAATTTGTAAATGTTTATAGGATAATGAACATTCAACTGATCTTTTAAAAAAAAAACCCATCATTAACAAGTTAACGGCTTAAAAGAAAACTTGTGGCACTCTGACAGGAAACTGAACTGAGGATCCAACACTAGAAAGATCAAGTTATTCATAGCATTGCAATATTTTTCAGCTATATAATCCTCAACAGAATCAGCTGGTCATACTACAGAGATCTTCTAGCAGGGGAATACATGTAATTCAAAAGTAAGATGGCCATGTTACCAAGCAACAAAAGTAAGATGATCAAACAATCAAACGACAAAAGATGCAAACTAAGTTTCCAACTGTTTGGGATACTGTTATCTTCCCTATTCTATAAGATGCTGAAGCTGAGATTTTCAGAAATGCAGCGAGCATGATCTCCACTGGCAGAGTCTCTCATTTCATTTTAATGTTGCACAAACATGATAATTGAGTTCCATGATAGGGGAGAAGAAGAGAATATCAAAATTTTCAAAAAGAAAAGGTAAAAAAAAGAGGCAAAACTATTCAATGAAACCAAAACTTTAAAGCATACAAGTAATTTTCTGATTAAAATACTGATGAAATTTCAAGGGGAAAAAAACAACAGGCACGAAAGAGCTTATTGTTTTAACAAAATTTGCAAGACTGGACAGCAACAGATTGTTTTTCCAATACCACTTGATTGTTGAGACACATTGTGCTTATATGATTCGAGACACGTTGTGCTTATATGATTCACAAAATGGAATTGGAGAATTGTGGAACATAAGTTACAAGGACTCTGGGGCACTTACATGAACATGAACTTATGTTTGGTTGCACGTAAAAAAGCACTAGGATTCATGAACATGAACTTATGTTTGGTTGAAGTTAAAAAGCACTAGGATTTCAATCCTATCACTTCTTAAGGGCTACAAAAAATTTCAGCAAATGACAAAAGGATAACTGAACAAAGAAATCGATGGCCAGTGATGTCAGAGATGATACCTAGACACCAAAAATCATGGGAGATGCCAATGACCAGAGAAAGAAGAAAAAAAAGGAGTTACATCTAAATGTATGCCTGGTGTGTGTCTGAATTCATCTTCGGTCTATAAATGTGATGCAGTAGTTACCTATAACCAATTCCTCTACTGTGTAACCAAACTACCCATAGGATAACCTCTTTAGCATAATCAAGAAGGCTAGCCCACATCATAACTGACATAAGTCAGTTGGGAATAGACATCAGAGTAGAAAAAGAAATTAAATTCTCACGTTATATTTGGCAAATAGGGCAGACAAAGAATACAAACTGAAGTTGTGCTATTCTCAATAGTCACATCAGTCAACTCACTTCAGCTGACATACTCCTATGTAATCGAAATACTTATTTATAATGTTTTCTGAACATTATCAAATGGGAGAGAACATCAGAGCAATAGCAATGAAGATAAAAGCCAAATATGATTAGTTGTATTTGTCAAATAAGATGGATTGGCAGAATGGTAGTGAAGTCTTGACATTCTCAGTATTTGCATTCGTCAGCCTCTTCAGCTTCATTTTTATGCCATTCAAGTAAATAGTTGAAGTTTGCAAAAGTACACCATGTTAGCCTAAATACAAGAAAGCAATTGAGTGATTCCTAACAGGTTAAGAATAGACTAACAAGACCAAAGACCAATAAATGATAGTGGCTACAACCTAACTGATTGGCAAAATACATCGAGTGTTACATATGCATCTGATTCGAATCTACGTTCAAGTGCCAACCTAAAAAACAAGAGATTGTAGAAGCTTCTCAATTTTGCTGATGAGTAATGAAACATCAACTCAGGTACTTACATTTCAACATTTCATTTGCATGAATATATTATAAAGGGAAGAAAAAACATATTGGGAATCAAACATAAAATGAAAATTACTAACAAAAGTAATTGCATCTCTAACCTGAAAAAATTTACTCACGAATGGCTTGAGTTTTGGAGATTCAACTACCAATGATGAGTTACCATTGTAAAGAATCTATTTCCTGCCCTATCAAAAGAGATTAAACAACCAAAACTTATGTCTTTTACACATGTAACAGATATGGAGGGAATATCAATCATTGAAACTGATTCAATTTATACATGCAACTATACAAGACAGGAAAGTTAGGATATAACAAAGAGGCCAAGTATTATATATATTCAAAAGAATGAGCACAGTAGAAAATACATATGAAAAACAAAAATCTAATCCATAAGTTTTTCTATCATTAAAATCCTTTTAGATAATTGCTTAATTCCACATGCAATTACAATCCAATGCCAAGTTGCCTATACAACTAAGTAAAAAATAAAATGATCATAGTATAGATGGTGATAAAGGCAACTATCAAATGGTCAAAATTAAATATTTATAGTTTATTCATGTCAGAGTTTAAAGATACAAGACAATTATCCATGTGTAAGATAAATCGTGGAAAGTGGCAATGCATTTCTGCAAGTAAGATACCAAGTGAAGTCACTTGTAAATTCATGTTTGAAACTAAATACACAAATATGTTGAGAAAGCCAGTTGAATTTCATTTGCATAATCTATACACACCATGATTGTGATAATTTTTTCTACGACCAAATTTCCAAAAAGTCCTCACGCCTTGTGATATAGTAGGCAGTTCTTGAAAATGATATTTGCAGATTGAGAAGGAAACCTAATTCCTAAAAGTTTCTCTCCAATGAGAAGAACTCCACGATGCAGATTGAGAAGACTAGGAAATCTTGATCAAGCTTACCATGTCGAGCATAAGTGCAAAATGGATCATTGACATTTGCTGTTGGATCTAAAAGAATATTTCTAGTATTATCTGATAAAGCTCATCTTTTGGGATCTAAATATAATCTATAAATATTTTTTTTTCCAATGGAGTATCATTGAGTGCTTCAAAGAGTTAGCACCAATCTTAGCATTAACTATGCTCTTAACCTAAGGTGATCAATGTGTAGTAGAGGGAAGTGAAGATGACAAAGTTGAAGAAGCACGACCTATTGAAAGACTGACATACAAGGAAAATGTTCCAAGTTCCTTAGGGGTCAATTAGGTAAAAAAACAACTAATGATTTAGGAGTCTAGTTTCCCAATTGATGAATTTTCTTACAATAATTATATAAACAAATTAATTGGCAAATGTTCCAAGTTGTTTGTGGAACAAAACTTATATAAAGGGGTTCATCTAGGTAAAAGAGTCTACCTAAACTCTCATGTTTCTAGAATTTCTAAATTTTTATTGCATGCTTATCTGAAGTGTCATTGAGAATTGGATGCATATTCTAATTTCTACATATTTTATAGATAGTGCTTGGGTGGTGTATTGAAGCAACTAATTGAGTATTAAAATTTTTTTTGGCACATATCTATCATTAAATGACATTCTTCATTCATTTTCGGCATATTCTCTGCAGGCCTAAAAAAATCATGGTTTTTTTTTCTTGAAGATAATTAAACAAAGAAGAGTGACTAGAAAATTTTCTTGTCCTTTATAATTTGTATTCATGAAAATGTGTTATAATAATGCTAATTATAAATAGTAGATATATGTAAATGTGAATTAGATCTATTTTTTTCTCATTGATTTTTTTTCCTTCGGAGATCTTATAGTAAATATTTCATACTTAAATTATAATTTGATTTTTTTTACACTGCTACACTGATTATTTTGCTTCAATAAATGCACCTTGCTATTTACTGTACTAAAAAATTGGATGCTAAAGAAAGACTTGGCGTGCAAGTTGCATCAGATGTCAACACTGTATATTTTGCAGTATGGAGTTGTAGATGATGTAAAGATTGTAGGATTCTCTCCCCAACTCTAAACTTATCATTAACATCGTTTACGGGAAAAAAATATTAAAAAACACCTAAAAGATAATATACTAGTAATTAAAGACTTCTCCTCCAAAACTTATTCGTGTATATTTTTATAAAATTTTAAATTAAAAAATTAATTTTTTTTCATCTTAAATAATCATTAGAGAAATGCATCTTAATTTGATAATGAACGGAAGAGTATTTTTGTACTCACTTGAGACATAACTGAGTTGATTACGATGAAACAGATTTTGTAAAAAGGATAAGAGTTTGAATTTTGAAATCAGTAATATTTTTTTCTGTCATGATCAATTATAATTTTTTAATTTATCTCCTCATATATATATTATAAATTGTAATTTTTACATAAGGGAAGAGTATTTTTCTCTTTCTCTTTCAAGTGTCAACATTTTTGTTAAATATAATATTACACGGGTACATGGAAAAGATGGATAGTGCGTGTAAGACCCGACACCACACATTCATTATTTTGCTCCAATAATTGTACCTTCCTACCAACTCCATTGACACAAGACTCTGAGGATTTCACTTTATTTTTAGAAAAGACTCTAAATTTTCCAATCCACTTTGTTTTTTTAAAAAAAATTAAAGAAAATGTTCATGTTCTTCATCTCAAACTGTTACGAAACCGTCCGATCAAAACACCAGGCGTGCTTCAATTCTGCTGTGGATTAATAGCCGCCCAGCAGATTAATATATAAACTGAGCGGCACAGATTAATCTATAAAATGATAGAACTCATAAAAATCATAATAATTAAATTTAATCAGGATAAACGCAGTTTGTCGTATCTTGACTTGCAAGTCGCATCCAAAGTCAAGAAGACTATATGCTTTGCTTTCCTCTCCATTCTCTTCTCACGCTTTGTTTGCAAACTTCTCCTCTTTGTTTCCCAAAGAAGAAGGAAGCATCAAACAGCTAGCTAGCAATCATGATTGGGTTCGCGCTGACAGCCTTGGGATGGCTCGCGGAGAGCTTCATGGTTGCCTTGGTCGGAAAGGCCGTCGATCGTGCTGTTCAACAGTTCGGTGAGCAGCATGGAGTCGAAGATGACCTCAAGAAGCTGAAGGATTCTCTCGCCAACGCCATGTTGAAAATCAGCACCATCGAGAACTTGTGGCTAAAAGATGAGGGCCTGCAGCAGAGATTGAAGGAGTTGCTGATAGGCCTCAAGGATGCTGCTTACGATGCTGATGACTTATTGGATGAATTCCAATACAGAATTCTGAAGCAGCAGATGGAGCAACAAGGAGATGAGGCTGGTAGCCGAGCATCGTCTTCCTCCTCCTACTCCACTCCCCCTCCGAGCAAAAAGATAAAAACTTCATTATCTAGTTACACCAGTGGCCTTTTCGGAAAAGGGGATGACGGTGATGATAATGATGTCCAGAGAATGAGGGAAATAAAGGGGAGGCTAGATGATAACTCAGATGCTCTTGAGAAAATTTACAGTTCGCTAGGCGCAGAAGATGACAGAGGAAAGAAACAATTGGTGTCCTCGGCGAGCCGGCAAACGAGCTCCTTTTCGACTGAACCTCAATTGTTTGGCAGAGACAAAGAGCTGCAAGAACTCAAGGATTTGTTGTTGGAACCAGAAGTCGCATCTAAATTTGGTCAAAGTGGATTCTCTGTTTTGTCTATCGCTGGTATTGGAGGGATTGGGAAAACCACTCTTGTTCAGGCAGCCTTCAATGACAGCATCGTGAAAGAATACTTTGAGCTCAGAATTTGGGTCTGTGTTTCTGAAAATTTCTGCACAGATAGGTTGGCCAGAGAGATTATAGAGAGTGCAACCAAGGTGAAGTGTGATCTCACGAATTTCGCTGCTCTTCAAGAGGTTCTCAAGGAGAAGATCACGCCAAAGAGATTTCTTCTTGTATTGGATGATGTGTGGAACGAGGACAGGCACAAATGGGAGACCCTCTGTGCACCATTGAGGTCTGGAAAGCCTGGTAGCAAAATATTGGTAACAACTCGCTCTAGGAAGATTGCTGACATGGTTAGTGATGTGGATGCCATTCATCTGGAAGGTCTGGATGAGGAGAACTTCTGGGAATTTTTCAAGAAATGTGCATTTGGTTCTTCGAAAAGTGGAGTTCATCATCCTCATTTGGAGGCCATGGCGAAGGAGATGATTTGCAAGTTAAAGGGATTGCCGCTTGCAGCAAAGACTCTAGGAGGGTTGTTGAGCATGAAGTTGGATGAGCAGTACTGGAAAAGCATTTTAGATAGCAAAATATGGCAGCTTCCCCAGGAAGAAAATGGGATTATGCCGGCGCTACAACTGAGCTATCAATATCTTCCTCCTCATCTTAAGCAGTGCTTTGCATTTTGCTCCTTGTTTCCTAAAGATTATAGATTTTCTGAGTCTGAGTTGATCAATATTTGGATAGCAGAAGGATTCATAGTGCCTCAAGGAAGTACCAGATTGGAGGAGCTAGGAAGCAACTACTTTCATGAGTTAGCTAACAGGTCATTCATTCAAAAGTCAGAGGATGGAGAATTTATAATGCATGACCTCATACATGATCTTGCAGAACTCATATCTGTGGGCGAGTCTTACAGGATTGAAGAAGGCAAGTCCCATGAAATTCCTAGCACGATTCGTCATCTTTCAGTGCACGAAGAGCAAGAAGGTATGCAGACAAAAATCTTAACAGAATTCTCTCATTACAATAAATTACGAACGCTGATGTTGTTGTCATCAAGATACACTAGCAAGCGTTTTATTCTTGATTGTGGTGTTTTGGAAAAATTAAAAAGGATTCGTGTTCTTGCCTCTTGAGGAATTGTGCTTTGGAAGAGCTGCCATTGATATTAAATCATTGTGCTTTGGAAGATAACAGTATTGGCAAGTTGATACATCTCCGCTATCTTGACTTATCCAACAATCGCAACATTAGAAGGTTGCCTGAGTCATTATGCGACTTGTACAATCTGCAGACATTGATATTATTTAATTGTGCTTTGGAAGAGTTGCCTAACAGTATTGGCAAGTTGATACATCTCCGCTATCTTGACTTAACCCAGCAATCGCAACATTCAAAGGTTGCCTGAGTCATTATGCGACTTGTACAATCTGCAGACATTGATATTAAATGATTGTGATAATTTAGAAAGTCTCCCGCATGGCATGACGAAGTTGATCAATTTGAGGGAACTTTCTGGAGCAGAAAAGTTTATTCCCAGGATAACAGAGGTCGGGAAGCTTACTTCTCTTCAAAATTTGCCCCTTTTCAAAGTGCTAAAGGATAATGGACACAAACTTGCTGAATTAAAGGGTTTGAAACAGCTCCGGGGAGGACTGCATATAACTAATCTTGAGAATGTGGAGAACAAGGACGAAGCAAATCTTGCGAGTTTGAAGAGTAAAGAACACCTCGATAGTTTGGTGCTAGAATGGACATCTTTGCAAGAATCCGATTCAGACGTTAATTTGCACATCTCAGAGCAGGTGCTTGAAGGTCTCCAGCCACACCACAACCTACAACGCTTGACAATCAGAGGATATAATGGTGCTAGACCTCCCAATTGGCTACACGAACAAGTATATTCTAGATTGGAAGCTCTCGAACTTGAAAATTGTAAAAGGTGGAACGATCTATCAGTTATTGAGCAGCTATCACAATTAAAGTCCCTCTCCCTTGTGAGAATTCCAGTCCAGATCCATAATTTACACAAATTGTTCGATCCAAAAGTCTGCAGGTTCTTCTCCCAACTAGAATATTTGAAACTAGAGGGCATTACCATGTTGGAGGATCTCCCAAATCTTGGACAACTTCCATGTCTCAACTCTCTTAACATTCGGAGTTTGCCGGGAGTGAAAATGATAGGCGATAGATTCTTTGCCACAACAGAAGAAGGCAGTTGTTTTCCTAGATTACATACTCTCTGTTTCGATGAAATGGCAGCATGGGAAGAGTTCTATTGCTCCGATGATAACAATCTATTTCCCTGCTTGAAGGATCTTGAGATTTCAAATTGCCAAAGGCTGCGTATGTTACCTCCCCTTCCTCCTTCAATAACAAGGCTAAAATTAAAAAACGTTGGGCTGGTAGATTGTCCAAGATTCAGGAAAGCAATTGATGAAAGTAGCGACATAACTAATTCTGCATCTGTTGCATATTTGTCCATTCAGGAATGTCCAAATTTGACAAAACTAGAGGAAGGGTTGCTAGCACACCGTCATCTACAGCAGATTCATATACAGAAATGTGAACAACTATTGTGGGTGCCAGTCAAAAGGTTGAAAGAACTTACTTCTTTGAGGTCATTGTCAATAAAAGAGTGTCCGAAGCTCATGAGCATGACACGAGATGAGTACATTGATTTCCAACTCCCGCCATCCATTACACAACTATGTTTGTCTGATTGTGGAAATCTTTCCAAATCACTACCTGACTGCCTGCACAACCTGATCTCATTGCATTACTTGGAGATAAGCAATTGTCCTGATCTAGTTTCTTTACCAGTAGAACCATTGCTTAATTTGGCTTATGTAACAATTAAGAATTGTAATGAGTTGAGATCAGTAGAAGGGCTAGGAATAAAACCCCTCCAGAAATTGAAGATTACAGGATGTCCCAAGCTTCTACTTTCTCAAGGAGAGGCACAAACAGAGAAATCGTCATTGCAGAGGTTAGTGATTGATGACACGGCGTTTATGAAACAATCTGTCATAAAAAATTTACTATCATCTGTAAAGGATCTTAGAATTTCATCCTCTTGTGAAGCCGTGATGTTTGAGGGGGAAGATCAGGAGTCATTGCAAAGCTTGACATCTCTCGATTTATTAAGTTTCTCTGACTGCAAGAATCTACAATATCTGCCAACAAAGTTGTACACCCTTACGTCCCTTCGTTACTTGCGGATACATAATTGCCCACAAATTCAGTCTCTGCCAGAGAAGGGGTTACCTCCTGCCCTCGCAGATCTAAAATTTGAAGGTTGCCATCTGATAGTGGAGCAGCAGTTGGTAAGACACTTGGCGGAGATTAAGAAGTCAGGTCGATACAGAAAATGTTATTCTTGGTAGATACTTAAGCCATGGAGACCCAATCTCTTCCATTTTACCATTAGCTGAGAATGTTAATGTGGAGGTAAAATCACAATAGTATTTTTGCTCATTAGAACAGTTATACATTTATCATGCATTGGTATCGCCTCTTTGCACAATACTTTGTTTCAAGAAAATACTTGTTTTCTCTTATATTTTGTCTTAAAAAATTGTTAATTTATGAATCAAATGTCTTGCATAAGAGATGTGATACTGAGACAGTGATCCGTATTTAAAAGCTAGGAGGAGATTGATCTGTCCGTATTTGACAAATAAAAACATACACATATACTTGCACTTTTATGTTCTTTCTGCTATCAAAGTAGTCAAATCTTCTTGCAAGTAAATAGGCATTTAACACATGGAGTTAAATATTCTAATTAATAGATCATTTTATGAAAAAAAGATTTTAGATTTAATTGTTGTTTTATGTATTAATTAGCAGTTAATAGCCTCTATTGTTTACCTTAAATTCAATGCTACTGAAGATGCTATCTTAACAAAGTTCCTACAAGTGTATTTTTTTTCTTTTATTCTGAATTAATTCATTTTTTTCCTTTTGACAAAGTAACTCGTTTCTTCTATCTTGTTGTTAATGCAGTGAACATACAGAGCTAGAATGAATGTAAAAATAACTTAGTGCAAAAAAAAGATGGAAGGGCCAGCCAAATATAAGTATTTGATATCTCGAAGAAGTTATGTCTAACACAAGGTATCATTGTCTTTTCCTTGAATGAGATTAAATAAGGGCATTATACTATCTTAGTTTAGCTGTGTGTATGTCTTTATTTTTTTTTATCTGCCAAACTAATACACTGGGTCATTTTGGTGCATATATTGCTTTAAGGAAAATGTTTGAAGTAAATACCGAGTGAAACATTACCATTTGCAGACCAACATCTTGAAACGTAGAAAGTGATAGCTATTGTTGCATATATTTTTTTTCCATTAGCTTTATATATTTCTATCACCATGGATGTCTTTATACTCTTAGTTCATAACAATATCCATGGAACCTGGATATGCTCAACAATATACAGAATAGGCACAACTTCACAAGTACTGACGCTTTTGGAAGAGGACAATCGGGGGCGGAGGAGGACGAGGTTCGAGGGGCGTGGAGGCTGAAAGGCAATGATGGGGGACGTTGGGGTTGCTGCTGAGAAGGAGATGAAATTAAAGCCAGTGGCGGAATCAAGAACGTTGCTGCTCAAATCGTGGCCGGGGAGGCAGAGATGAAACAGGAATTGTCATATTGCAAGGCATCTTTTCATCCAGATTTTATTTATTTTCACTTAATTCTAGAACTGTCTACGATAATGTACGATGGACTGACAGTGTTGTGTTCTTCAGCCATCGTTGTATATATCTTCAGCTACAATCAATGTCTGCCCTGCCATTTCTCTGTATCTTCACATCCTCAATCTGCTCCTTTCGCTAGTCGCTTTGTTCAGGACTGTTGATAATTGAAAGTATAGTTCATCAGTAAAGTAAATCAAAATGTATCAACTTGATTTATCTATGATCAATATATCTGAACTGCCATTTCACTGTATCTTGACATTTTCAATGTGTTCCTTTCGTTACTCACTTTGCTCAGGGCTGCTGATAGTTGAAAATTTATTAGTAATGCAAAAAACATGATATATTTTCTGTGTGTTTTTTTTGTCTTGTATGTCATCTTCACAATGTTTCAAGTACTTTGTATTGTTTCTATATTTTTATCATTGTTGATCTAGACCACCAAGTAATCTATAAGATGTAATTATATGCTACATTGTTTCTCGGCAAAAAAAAAAGTTTTTTTTTTGCCTAAATCATTTGGCATTTTCTATGCTCTATGTCATTTTCATGAGCATAAACTAATATACAAATCAGCTGCATTATACAAATTACAAATTTATGTCATATTTAATTGCATCCTTTCAAGCTTAAACAAAAAGCAGCTGCATTTATAAAATTACAAATCTGTGTCATATTTGACTGCGTCTTAAGTTTATCAGTTTAAACTTTTTAATTGTTGAAAAATATAGTTCGATCGAGTATTTAAATCTCGCTAGCTACAAACTGTTTTATAAATTAAATTCCCATTTAAAAAACTCAACTTGGAGTATAATTGGAGAAAATAAGATCTGAAGCATCTTTTCGTAAATTAATCTATGACACCTCTGGCCTAGAAAAAAAGAAAAAAACTAAGGGAAAAAATAGAGATCTTAAACATCTTAATTTCATTAGAAGAAATTGAAGGAGCATGTAAATATCAATTATGATAGGCTTTTTGGTAAAGTGCTAATTAAACTATATATATAATTTGCTTCATTTGTCTATAACTATTTTGCTTCAATCAATCATCCTCAGCTACGACATCGCAAATGAAGAGTGCAATCAAAGGATGTTGGACGTCTGAGCTGGCCGCTGCGTGTACTTTCTGATTTACCCTGATGGCCGATGGAAAATTTTCATGGGACCGAGCCAGTCATCCTCAGGGATAGTCAATAAGGCTAATTGAGATTTATCATTTTTTTTTAAAATAATTAAGGGTGCTAAAGAAAAACCGGACCTGCAACTTCCATTAGGCGTCCAAATTGCATTCTTTCCGAACTTCTCCATTTTCATATTTCTTCCCTCTCCATTTTCCATGGAACAAGGAAACATCAACAATATGATAATGTTAATAATGGGTTAAAAAAAAAAAGAAAAAACCACGAGCGCACGACGCGATCTCCGCCTTCCTCAGAGAGGAAATTGCGAGAGTCGCAATTTAAGGGTTGCAAAAACCCTAACCGCCTCCTCCCACAGCCGCGACGCCCCTTTGCCGACACCGCCTCGATTGCCTATCCTAACGCGATGTCGCTGCCGCTTCTGCCCACGCGATCGTCGCCGCCTTCCACCCGCGACGCCGCCTTTCTGCTCCGCGTCGACCGCAACTCCGCTGCCGACGATGTGACGTCGTCTGCCGATCAAACCTTACGCAGCGATCTTCTTCCTCTTCCGTCGTCGCCGTTCTCCCTAAGTCACCGCCAAAGCCGAACCCTTTCTTCCCTTCTTCTCCGATCGGCCGATTCCCTCTTCATCGAGATCGAGCAGAGGAAACCTTACGATAGCTCAGTCATCCAGGGCTTCGATACGAGCCGCTTCCCTTCTTCCTCAAGCCGCCGATTGGAGCTGGAATTGGAATCCTAGTGCTTCTGGTTTAGGTGAGTTCTGATTATGGTTTGGTTATTGCTTAATCATGATCGGCTCTTTAGGATGTATTCGGATTTCATGAGTTTGGATCTTGAAACCAATACTTATAGGATTCTTGTTCTATTCATTTAGATCTTTGGTGGCAGCGTAGGTGATTACAGGGTTGGTCACTTCCGTTGGTCCTGCTCGGTCTGCTCAAGGACTTCATCAAGGTTTGGCAGATTTTGATTTCCATTTTGTTTCCCTCCACCGCTCTAAGGTCTGGTATCTTAAAGGAAGGTTGATTATCACAGATAACTAGCTGGGTTCAAGATTGGATCAGAGATGAGGTGGGGCTAAGGAAGCAGACTCGATTCTAGAGCATTAATTTTGCAAGGTATGTTTTGTTCCTGAACCTGATTAGTTCTTGATTGGAAACTAACTAGGATTTATTGCTGCTGGGTGGATCTTTAGAGTGTTGATTAATCTATTTATGGTGATATGATCAGTGTGAGGGATTGGTCAGATTTTAGGATTTTGTTGGATTTATTAGTGTTCTGTTGAGATTGTTGACCTGTTAGGAGTTAGGGTTCTGTTGAAATGTTGGTTGCTTATGGTGCTTGAATTGATCTGGATTAGTAAATTAGGTTTTGAGTTCTGATCTGTTGATGTTGGATTTGATTAGGTTTTTGATTGAGTTAAAATAACCTAATGTGGTTAGCTTGGATTTAATTGAACATTAAATTACTTGTATTAATTAATTAATACAATTAATTAGTGGATTAGTTAAATCATATTAATAGCTATCCAACGGTTAGATTAGTTTAACCCAAGTTAGCTTAATTGAATAGAATTAAACTAACTCTAGATTGATTAGAGTTCTTGGATATAACATGATATTTAGGATATTATCATTTTATTTGCAGGACCCTGAGTGATACTTGGAGTTTGATATATACGAGGATATATTTTTGGGGGTTCTAGGATTTTTTACCTGCGATTTATCAGGTGGGTGATTTACTGTATTTGGTCA
Organism: Curcuma longa; assembly: GCF_044706935.1. Classification (NCBI taxonomy): domain Eukaryota; kingdom Viridiplantae; phylum Streptophyta; class Magnoliopsida; order Zingiberales; family Zingiberaceae; genus Curcuma; species Curcuma longa. The sequence goes on from NC_133871.1 coordinate 1,792,341, forward strand.
ATACAGTTCTTTTGTTTCCAGTGCATGATTCTATTGTAGTTTGATACCTTGATGTACTCTTCCTGTTATTGGTATATCTCTTTCATCACTCATGTTATACCCTGCTTGTCTTTATGCCGTTGATCTTGGATTATCACTCTTGATTACTGTTTCTATCCATGATATGACATGTATGATCACTATGGACATGATTCTTTCTTATGATACTTGCAATCATGATGACTCATACCTACGCTTATTGATTAGTATAGTAGGTGATGATTTCTATGATTTGAGCATCTCATCATGATGCATTATAACGATTGTAAATCTCATTGTTGTGGGTCTATCGTGATGTTAGATGACCTAGTTGTATACCTACATAGGTGGTTATCATACCCTACTTCCATCGCAGAAATGACGGCTGTATGGCAGTGGACGCAGCCGAGTCGATGATTCGACCTCGACACCGTATAGGGGTATACTCGGAGAGTACATGATTGGTACGTCGCTGATGAGTATTAGAGGTTAGATATCGACCATAGGATATGTAGCTTATCATAGCTACGGGATCACCGGACGCGGAGCACTGATCCCTGACTTGGATCACCGGACTACTTTGACGTAGGGTGCGGAGTACTGATCCCCCGATGCCGGCCATCCCAGCTTCAGATGCTTGCACGAGTGTTGTAGTGAGTGGGGCAGTTGGATCATGCATATGTGCATCATGTGCATGATATATATGTATTGGACCACACTTATACTGCATTTTGATTGTCTACCTGTTTGACTCTTGACTGTTGCACTATATTTGACATGTCATTCATATGATGCATTACATGAGATCCATGTTAGTTGTTTATTATCTGCAGAGATTCTATTGATACCTTGTGATCATTGGTATGTATCTATCTTTCTGCTATTTCTTTTATTCATGCACTGTCTTCCTATATTACCCACTGAGTATTTGTACTCACACCTTTGGACCCTGGGATTTTTCTGTCTTCCCAGATATCAGGTAGGAGCTTACAGAGAATGCTAGAGATCTGCCAGCTACGCTATCTCACGACGACGAGGACTTATGTGTTGTGTTGGATGTGTTTGTAGCTTGTGTTGGTTTACAGGTTACTGTATCAGACTTTTCTGATTTCGTTTCGGAGTTTTCAAAACTTTAGCATGTTTTCTATACGTGTTTTCGTATTTGTTGTTACGTTTCCGCTTACGAAACTATGGACTTTCGTTATTTTACGAGTTTATTCATATGCATTGTGTAGGATGTGTATGTGACCGTGTGGGTCACTTTTACTCTTTCATTTCTTGTTAAAATCCATATTTTGTAGTATGGATAGGCCGTGTGAGCCTTATTATATGCTTATATTCAAGGAATTGTCAGTGATACTGGGGAGGTGCTGTCGAAATTTTTGTGACGGTTATCTCTCGGGACGCGACAGCAACGCCGCTGCCGCGACGCCCCTTTTTCTTTTCTTCTTTGCTCGCCGCCGCCGTCGATTGATTCTCTGCCACCGCGTGGAGAAGACTAGCACCTGATTATTTAAATTATTTAATATTATGTGTAGATACTGGTTCGAGTGGAGCACGTAGATTTACTGACACTCGGAGCTTGGTAGGCACAAAATAAAATCTATAATTTTCCCTGCCTTTATAATTTTCCGCATGAATAAATAAAAATTAAATAGATATATATAGTTATATGTGTTATAATTATTTTCAAAAGGGGATTAAAATGATTCTTAAAATATTGAAATCAGGTTAAAATGATTAAATCACTAAAGGGTAAAGAATTGATTTTATTTCCTGTTCACATATGGGGTTCATCTGGGGTAAAATGGGATGTTTTAAAAATTCAAATAGATATTCTCATTTACTCTGCCTGTTGATACATGTCTTTATACTGCTTGATCTTTTATTTCTTGTACTATTGATATTTCATCCTATTGATACTTAACCTTTACATGTAAACTCTATTATGATACCTTAAAGAATAAATAAGATTTAATTGGATTCAAATTGGTTGTTTAGACCAAATCGAAAAGATACATACTGAGAATGTAACAATTATGATAACTGATAAAAAAAGATATAACGTAAAATGAGATAAAAGAAAATGATAAATATTAAAAGGTGTTAACTATGAGCCTAGTTTTTGTCACGCCCCGCACGAACTAGGCTTGCCACAATGCTAGCTTCGCTCGTCGCATGTGAACTGTAACAAATGTTAGAGCAAAATACAGAGTAAAACTAAATAATCTGACTATATGCATACCTCTGGAATAACTCCCTTAGTGTTATGTACATATCTCAACAATTAACCTGGAGTCAAAGAAAAGGGAGAGTGAGCACAAAGTGCACTGTTGAAAATATTAATGATCAACAACATCATGTATCTTTTATAATTTCTATGTCATTCGTCTTTTCTTTCATTTTTTTTTATTTAATATCATCCGTTCCTATTATTGTCTTATTTTATTCGATCACTCAATCGATTTCTTGAATGGGTAAACAACATACAATCTACTCATCTAGAATGTGTCGTTTAGGAATATTCTAGCCAAAAAGGTGAACAACCTGCCTTGCTTCCACCTAATACAAATATATCACATATTTACAATTATTCCTTAACATTCATCTTGTATTGTCTTCTGAATTATATTCATTAGTTCTCCTTAATTTCTCATTTTTCAACATTACACACATTATAATCTTATTTTATCTATCACTCAGCATAGCCTGTTGAGTGGGTGAACCACATATAACATCCTCAACAAGGATGTGTCGTATAAGTAACGATGAATGACCTGCATTCCACCTAATATGAACACATCCTGTATAAATGAAAATCTCAAGGTGAGCGACCTGTAGCTCATTCGAGAAGGATGCATCGTATATAAGAGTAAACGACCTATAATCCACTCGTAATGAAAAGCATCGTATGTATGCACATATACATGCATAAGTTGGGTGAACGACCTGCAATCCACCCGATACGAAATACATCATGTGAATGCACATATACAAACACATATAGATATATAGGATGAACGACCTGCAATCTATCCGAAAAGTGTCTCACATAAAAATAGGATGAACGACCTGCAATCCATCCCATGAGATGCCTCACATAAGAATAGGGTGAACGACCTGCAATCCACCCTGTGAGGAAAATTTCATCTCAATTTGTTCGAAGTTTAGGCACATGCAGAAAGATTCAAAAGCTCTTTCGAATTGCGGAGCAAAGAGTTCTATATTTATAGAGTTATTTTCCTCATTACTCTGATATAATTATTCTCAAATCTTCTATAACAGAAAGAATTGAGATCCATGACACGAGAAGTATATTCACTTCTTAATTTACTTAGTTTGAGAAGTCATATATCTTCTTACGAGCACCGAGCCGAAGCTTTCTCTCGTATTATTTGATTTTTGATAATAATATCATTTATATTATTTATTCACTTTAAATTCTCATGAGGTTTGAATTCTATTTTAGGAAATTATCTTAAATTTTCCATATCTCTCAATTTCCAAATCTAAATGGCATTGATCTATTTTGATAAACAACACATATAAAAGGGCAATCAAGTACAAAGATATGATCAAGCAAATCAAAGTATATACAAGCATGTACTTTATTTTTCTTCTACCATATAGAATATAAATCTTAAATAATTCATTATCAATATTTTCTATCTCATACCTATGATATACAAAGATGAAGAAAAATCCAAGCTATGAAATTCTTGATGGTTGTGAATTGTCGAACCAACCGAAAAATAATAAAAAAGATCAAGCAGAAATAGATCTAGATTATTGTCTCTTAAAGCGTAGGTTTAATCATGCACGAAGGAAATCGAAGAGTCAAGCAAGAAAACTCCACCTCAATGGAAGGATTTTTCACCGTGGGGCGTCGGCGACGTGACAATGGTAGTGTGATGACAATGTCGCTAGCTACAAGGGCGTCCAACGACCATGACGACGTGCGGCGGCGATGACAATGATGACAGGGAATAAGGATGATTGCGGCGACGACGGGAGGAGTTTGAGGGTGCATTAGGGTTTTGGGGTTAGAGAGGTTTTAAAGACCCTTTATTTACATTTTTGTATAAAGGTCCAATAAGTATTTAAAATTTTTAACTAAGGTCTTTTGAATTATTTCTAGATATAACAGTTTTTATACCAGAGTTTTACCAAAGTACTGGTGTAACATCCCCCCTCTTTCTTATACTAATAGGGAGACGTTACGTACTTTAACTTAAATAACATAACTCTTACTCATTAAATAAAATTTAAAATATTTCTTTTCTGTTTAACAAGCGGAAGCAAAGAAATAAATAATAATTCTTAAGACATAAAATAAACATTTATTTAATTTCTTGATCCTTAATCTTATTCCGCGGTTCCGCCAACACCACACATCGAACACCTTTCCAGCTGCCTCCTCTTTCCTAAAACTTTTCCTTTTATTTATCTGCAATATGAGGAATGCAAACTATAAGCAACGCTTAGTAAGTACATACCTAATCTCACAAAACAAACGAAAACCATTTCATGCATTCTTTCGTAATTAACCAGGAAATAATTAAACATACTTAAACATACTTAAACATACTTATACATACTTTTGGGCCCTGGCGGAGTATCAATGCGCGCATCTCTAATAGAATTCGGGGTAGCTAGCCACCGAATGCTACCAGAGGACTTATCTTATCAGGCGACCTTTGGCCTGGAATTCCTTTCCTTATGGGCGAACCTTTGGCCCGGAATTCGACTTATCTTATCAGGCGACCTTTGGCCTGGAATTCCTTTCCTTATGGGCGAACCTTTGGCCCGGAATTCATTATGGGCGAACCTTTGGCCCGATACCCGCCTCTTAAAAGTAAAATACATTTCTTATACTTCTTATATCATGCAATTTGGAAAGAAACAATTTACACATGCTTTAACTTAAAATGATGTCATGGAAATAATACTTTATGCATGCTCTATCAAATCATATCATGGAAAGAATAAAGAAAGTAACGGAACAACTCATACTGCAGGTGAGAGATGTACTTACCTTATCTTCTCTACTCACTAGGTTTTCGACGCTAGGGTTAATGAAATCGAAGAACTTCTCCGAAGTGCTCTAGCGCCTTCTCTGTGCGACCTTTCTCGTGGGATTGTCTTTGAAGGAGTGGATGACCCCTTGATCTTCAACTGTATAACCTCTCCTCTTCTAGAACGTTGTGTGGGCAACGATCCTTCGAGATGATTCCACCAACTCTTCTTATCTCCGATGGCTTGCAAGAAGAAGGCGCCCATCTTGCTTTGTTTCCATGCAACTCCCACTTTTTAATTTGTTTCCATGCACGTTGATGGAAGCCATGCATAAGCAAAATCCATGCATGTTCATGGAAGCCATGCATATGCAAATTCCATGCATGCATCTACCCATTGCTAGCCATGCTCCAATTAATCTTGGTGGAAGCAACAATTAATCTTGGTGGAAGCAACGTGAGTGCATGCAATGGGAGAAATTCCAACGTGCTTGCATGGAGAATTTCCAACGTGATTGAATTTCCAACGTGATTGCATGCAATGAAGTGGGCGGTGGAAACAATTAGCCTTCTTTAATCAACGTAATGGAAGCCATGCACTGATCTTGGTTTTCTCCCGATCGCCACATGCAATGCTTGAAAGAAAACCAAGCTGATCGCTCCATAAACGCCGCCGTCCTTAGGGGAGGAGAGATCCAAGAGTTGTATCCCCTAAACCTCTCTTTATATAGTTATACCATCTAGGAAATTTAAGAAAAAGTCTAACAAAATTTTTTTTTTTTTTATAAGATTTTATTAGAACAAATCTAATAAAATCTAACGGATAAGGTTTGCTACTTCCGCTACTCCAAAAATTCCAGAAAAATATTCTAAAATTCTAAAAAAATCATAGAATATTTCTAAACTAATTTTCGAGATATTCTAAACTAATTTTCGGAAAATCCCGCCTCGGACTTAAGTAATTCCAAGACCTAATCTTGCCTATAATTAAAATTCAGTTCCTTTTTATTTGGAATAAACCTAATTAAAAACCTAATCCCTTACTGTAGCGAACCGGATTCAATTTTGGTTCGCTTGGTTCAGCCATCAAACGACCTCCGAATTGATCAAAATTGGTCTTGTCGGATTCGTCTTTGCAAGACGAATCTTTTTACCTATTTTTATTTTATCAAAACCTCTTCCAGTATGAACCAAACCAACTTGGTTCAGTTTGGTTCAATCTTGGTTCGTTTGGTTCACTAACCAAACGGTTTCTGATTTGACCTAAACCAATTTTGTTTAATTCGTCTTTACGAGACGAATCTTCTCATTCCCTTTAAAACCCCCCTTTTATCACGAACTAAGTCAATATAAAATTTATCATATTCAAAACCTTAAGTGTGGAAAATACAGGTGTTACAATCAATCTATTCCCCTCTGATATATGATAGATTTTTAATGAATTAGTCCACTTCGTTATGAAATGATCTGTTTGATAGCTCTATGTGTACGTATATTTATAATTTTTTGAATATATATATATTCAGTAATACTGCATTTGAAATTTCATGAGAAAGAGACTCTTTGACCATTTCGAACAATTTTTAAAAAATAGAAGCTTTTAGGCGCATCGGCCAGTATTTTTTTTATACATATAATTTCATTAATTTTCATCCAAAGAAACAAAAATAACTAACCAAATATTCAAGCTATTCGTTTCAATAAGCAATCAATCTGCTATGACTTAGTTCTATTTACTAGAATTTGAGACTACAAAGCTCGATTTGAAGAGAAAGGTGGTTGCCCTACATAAAAGTTCGTGGTTATTTGTTTCATATATCATTAGAAAAGCTAAGATATGAAGCAGTCTGACTTAATAATACTCTGTTGCTTTTACAAAGTCGTGAATCCCTAGAATAGAAATCAAAAAGATTAGCAATGATGTTTCCAAACCAAGGAAGGAAAGGAAGAACAAATTTTAGCAGAGAAGTCATATTGAAACACCTAATACGATGCCACAATTGGATCAACAACGCAGATTTGTCTAAAATCTGTCATCGAGGCATCTCTATCTTTTCGGTGGTTTCTTTCTTCAAAATGATTTCAAACACGTCGATAGGTGTTTCCAACAATGGTGTTTGCATGTGGACGTAAAGAATGTGCTTTTGCCATTGGCACATGATTCCATGGTTGAACAGCCGGAAGGAAGAGTATGCCGAAGGGATCCATACAAGAACTGGCTGCATTACATCTTTACAATTTTTAATTGTGTATAGGATAATGAACATTCAACTGATCCTTTAAAAAAAAACCATCCTTAACAAGTTAACAGCTTCAAAGAAAACTTGTGGCACTCTGATAGGAAACTGAACTCAGGATCCAACACTAGAAAGATCAAGTTATTCATAGCATTGCAATATTTTTCAGCTATATAATCCTCGGCAGAATCAGCTGGTCATACTACAGAGATCTTCTAGTAGGGGAATACATGAACATGAACTTATGTTTGGTTGAAGTAAAAAAGCACTAGGATTTCAATCCTATCACTTCTTAAGGGCTAAAAAAATTTCAACAAATGACAGAGGGATAACTGAAAAAAGAAATCGATGGCCAGTGATGTCAGAGATGATACCTGGACACCAAAAATCATGAGAGATGCCAATGACCAGAGAAAGAAGAAAAAAGAGTTACATCTAAATGTATGGTTGGTGTGTGTCTGAATTCATATTCGGTCTATAAACGTGATGCAGTAGTTACCTATAACCAATTCCTCTACTGTGTAACCAAACTACCCGTAGGATAACCTCTTTAACATAATCAAGAAGGCTAGCCCACATCATAAGTGACATAAGTCAGTTGGGAAGAGACATCAGAGTACAAAAAGAAATTAAATTCTCACGTTATATTTGGCAAATAGGGCATACAAAGAATACCAACTAAAGTTGTGCTATTCTCAATAGTCACATCAGTCAACTCACTTCAGCTGACGTACTCCTATGTAATTGAAATACTTATTTATAATGTTTTCTGAACATTATTTTATACATTAACATAGGAAAGTTAGGATATAACAAAGAGACCAAGTATTATATTATTCAAAAGAATGAGCAACTAGAAAATTTTTTTAAACTAATCTAATCCGATCAAATTTTTAAATAAAAATTGAATAAATCAAACTGATAAAATATCGATGAATTTGATTTTCAATTGAATTAATCAAAATAATTAAATTTTTTAATATGAAAAATTTATCAATTAGTTAGGATTTATAAGTTTATTAATTTAAAATTTTACTTTTTTTATTTTAATTAATTTAGTTTATTCGATTTAACCAAATAAAGAATTTTAAAATTGAAATAGAACCAAATTAATCAATATTTTAGAAAAATAATTAAAATTTTAAATTCGATCGATTTAATTTATTAATTTAATTTAATTAAATTTGTGCTACAATTTTTTTCATTTATTTTACCATTTAATCTAACATGAATCATATTATTGTTCTATTTCTTTTGAAGCTTTGCTGATCTCCAGAAACCACAGTTAGAATTAGACAGGAAAGCCTGTGCTGTGCTGTTGTTGGTCAAAGTGGCCTAATTTTGACGTAAGTTCGGTTCTCTAGTTCTTCAAACTTTGATTGGAGCAAAAATGGAATTATAACTCAAAATAATTTAAATTCAAATTCAGTGTATGTTCCGGTTGAGAAGTGCTTCTTGACACGTCACCGGACCTTCCTCGCCTTGGGAATGGAGCAGGAGGGGGAGCTGAAGGCGGTGGTAGCTTCAGGGTCGCCGAAGACCTCGTCGGAGTTGGCACGGAACAGGGAGAAGGATCTGGCGCGCTGATGACTACTAGACCTGAGAATAAAGCAAACGTGAGTAGGAAGGCCAGGGGGTGCCCTGGCGCGACCACTCCGACGCTCAAGTCAAGCAAGGCAGGGGGAAGAAGATGAACAGTAATGAGCTTGAGCGTAAAGGGGAAGACAGAAGTAGAAGAAGTTGAGAGAGAGAGTTACCTGCTGAAGGGAGTGATCATTTTAAAGGGGAGATGAGCGTGCATACCTATCACGTCATCATTTAAGGAACGTCCCATCATGATTAATGAGATGTTAGGAACAATCGAGTTCCCTGTCCCATCGCCGGTAAAGTGTTATCTTGTCGCAATCCGTGTAGGCAGCAGAGAAATAGTAGCAGTTAATGGAGGCGTGGGCTTGTCAGAGGTCATGATGGGACATGCCAGGGCACTTAGGGCGCTTAGTCCACTTGATTGAATTGAGGCTGGTTAAGCGGCATGCACAACGAGAGTGGGAGATTCGGCAGCAACGATGCCGAATGGGTATCAGCATCCGACGTGCTGAAAGGGGCGAAGGCCACGAGGATGCGAATGGGCGATTCGGCCACGAAGGTGCCGAATGGGCGATTCGGCCAAGAAGGTGCCGAATGGGCGATTCGGCCAGGAAGGTGCCGAATGGGCGATTCGGCCACGAAGGTGGCCGAATGGGCGATTCGGCCACGAAGATGTGCCGAATGGGCGATTCGGCCACGAAGGTGCCGAATGTGCGATTCGGTCACGAGGGGTGCCGAATGGGCGATTCGGCCAGAAGGTGTCGCATGGGCGATTCGGCCAGTAAGGTGCCGAATGGGCGATTCAGCCACGAAGGTGCTGAATGGGCGATTCAACCACGAAGGTATCGCATGGGCGATTCAGCCACGAAGGTGCCGATTGGGAGACTCGGCAACGCAAGTGCCGAAGGAGCGATTTGGTCATAAGAGAGGTGGAGGGGTGATCCGACTCATCTTGAAGTACGGAGGGAGACAGTGATTGTGCTTGGCAGGACTTATGGGAGGAACCAGGATCAGAACTCAAGTCGCATCAGCGGTCCTATGGGTTATTCCCGTAACATAAGCCTCCCCGCTTAGTCTAGTCGAAGGGAGCATGAGTCGGACTGACTAGACAGAGTCATTATTCGAGTCCAATCGGCCAAATGTTGGTTCAGTTAGGACCACACCAGGACACGTGGCGGTGTTCCACTTGCCACGTCAGTCGCGCAGTATGGTGGTGAGCAATCATGGGGAGGCGCAAGTCTAACTCAAGTCAAAGTCTGTCGTGGGAGCTTCGGAGACTGTACGGTCATAGCTGGTAACCGAAACGGCATCTCAGGGGACACGTGGACGCATCCCCTTTGACATGTCAGCCTCAAGGCGTGGCGGTGAGCATGCGCGCATTAAGGTAAATGTCTTTTCCCAAGCCACATTTAATGAAACGAGCTTATCGAGGGGAGTATCGCTCCGCTATCATGACGCGATCGGATCCTTCTGGGGGGCCGTATCGAACGGCGGGGGTCGCATCCCGCCTTTTCGCTGCCGCTAATCGGACGGTTGGCGCCTGATAGGGTTTCATTATATATCAGTGACGAAAAGGCGGCGGTGTCTTTATCTGTGTGTTGCCTGCTCGCGTTGTTGCCGTTGTCTTCCCCAGCCTCTGCTCTTTGCTCGTCCTCTCCGGTGATCTTCCACCGTGTAAGCTCTGCTTCCCTCAGTTCTTCCTCTTTTTCCCTTTTAGTCCTCTCCTCCTAGTAAGTATTAGGTATAGAAATGTCTGACTCGGAGCCCGAAGGATTATGGTATGAGTCCACATCGTCCATTTTTTACGACGACGCTAAGGCAGCGATAAAACTCCGATATCAAATCCCTAGAGAATATAAGATTAGGGTCCCTAAGAGTCAAGACCGCCCTCATCTTCCCCCCCGGCTATTAAACCTTTTTCCGAGATCAATTGGAGGGAGGGCTTCGTTTTCCTGTCCCAGAGTTTTTTGTTAGGATCGCGGGGTATTTCGGAGTGCCGGTAAATCAATTGGCGCCGAACTCCTTTCGTCTTCTCTGCGGTGTTTGTCTAGTGTTTAAGGTTTACGGGATTCCTCTAAACCCCACCGTCTTCCATTACTTCTTCTACATGAAGAAGAAGGAAGAAGGAGTGTTTTATCTTAATGCTCGAGCTGGGCATAACTTTTTAGGTAAGTACCCTTCGTCACTAAAACACTGGAAGGGGAAGTTCTTCTTTGTGAGAATCCCAAGTCCCCTACGTATTACCGAGTGGCAGCAAGAGCTTCCCCTTCCTCCGCGCTTGAGAGACTATAAGTCGGAGACGACATTCAAGATGGCGACCGCGTCCCTTGATGGCCTAAAGTTTCATCCTGACAGGCTGGTAGGCGAGGAAGGGCTGCTATATCGGGCAGGCTTGAGCCCAATAGCCACGGAGCTATCTCAGTCGCTTGGTAAGAAATCATACTACTGCTTAAGCATATTAATGGCTAATTTTATGTGTATCTTGGGTTTGTACAGAGGATCTCTGGATGACCGCCTCGATGAATAAATTCTTGAAGTGGGACAAAGCGTCCTTCAAGAAACTGTCGACGCCTAGCCCTTCGGGAGAGACTCCTGCTGTTGCAGCTTCATCTGGCAGCCATGCAGTCGAGGCGGGGTCTGAGGCGAGGTCCCAGTCGGAGGTGCCATCTGGCCGAGTCGCCCAACGGGCCCGAACGGGGGAGTCAAGTGAGCGTACTCCTAAGTCAAAGGCACTGATCATTAGAGAACCGCCTGATGAGCCAGCGTCCAGAAAGCGCCCTCCCACAACTGAGGAGGGTAAGTTGAAGAAGAAGGCTAGGCCTGATCTATCGGCAAAGCCTAAGAAGAAGAGACAACCCAATCCCCCGAAGGCGTCTAAGGCCACGCCCGGCGCCGAATCGAGTAAGAGAGCCGAGGGGCGAACAGTAACGCGGGTGTCCCAGGCGCGTGCCGAATCACCGGCACATCGGCAGCCGGATCAGCTGGGGGTTCAGCTCTGCCTGCCGGCGAACAAGGTCATGCGACTGTGGAGTCAGATGCGGTGCCAGCTCTTGAACCCGCTTCAGGCATAGCGACTGCTGGATCTGCATCGGTGCCGGCAGGGATCAGGCCGGCAGCCTCTGAGCCAACACCGGAGAGAAGGGTGTTTGTGGCGGCTCTGAGCGAGGAGCCGATGGCGGCTTCGTTGCCACGGAGGGAGGCTTCTCGGGAAGTGACGATCGAGGGCCCGAGGGTATCTCCTTTGCCCCCTATGCTAGAATCGGACCAGGTAGCCAATGTGGCTCCAAGCCCTGCACCGAGGAAGGGCACTCCGCGTACCGTCAGGCAAGAGTCTCCTCGCCGAGTTGTCTATGCGGCGGCCGTTTGCCCTTCTGGTGCGGCAGGAATTTACCTGGTGGCATATTTCCACCGACAGAGGTCCAGCTGCCCCCGATTCCGACAGATGCTCCATTCAGGCGGGAAGATGTTAATGATATCATCGATTGTACTCGCGAGCTCCGAGGTTCGGCGCATTACGCCCCCCTGACACTATCAGACATGACGAGTCGCAATGCATTCATCCTAATTCGGGTAAGTCTCCTCCGATTCTTGTCTCCTATCTTATAACAGGTGGATTTGAGTTGGTGTATCTGACACAGGTCTTGGCCGAGAACATGGAGATGCATAATCGGCTGCCTGATATCTATCGTCATTTCAACTTCCTGGAGGGGCAGGTGGCTGAACTGAAGGCCAAAGAGGCCGATTTGATCAAGGAGCTCGAAGCAGCTCGGTCGACTGTCAGCCAACCCCAGCATCAAGCCCAATTGCATTCCTTGGAGGAACAGGTGGCTGAGTTGTAGGCCAAGGAGGCCGATTTGATCAAGGAGCTCGAAACAGCTCGGTTGGCTGTCAGCCAACCTCAGCATCAAGCCCAATTGCATTCCTTGGAGGAACAGGTAGCTGAGTTGCAGGCCAAGGAATCGGACCTGGTCTATTTGAGCGATGAAGGCTACCTGAGTGATTGGTCCCTCGTCTGTCCATTCGGCCATGGAGCTGGCCAGTTGGGCCAGCTCATCTGCTTTAACATTCTCTGTCCGAGGAATCTTCTGGAGGGAGACCTCTTTGAATTTTGCCTTGAGTTTTGTGAAGGCCTCGGCATATTGGCGAAGCCGGTCGTTGCGGACTTCGTAATTCCCTTCTACTTGTTGCGCCACCAGTTGAGAGTCAGAATGCAGATGAACTCGGGTGGCTCCCATTCTCTTAGCTGCCTGCAAGCCGGCAAGCACAGCTTCATATTCAGCTTCATTGTTGGAGGCGCGAAAACTTAATCTGATGGAGAGCCGAATCTCTTCCCCTTGGGGAGAGATCAACACGACCCCGACCCCACTCCCTTGCCAGTTGGAAGAGCCATCAACATACACCTTCCATATTTGCTTCGCCTCTCCTTCAGTAATTTTGGTGAGGAAGTCGGCTAAGGCCTGAGCCTTGATGGTAGTCCGGGGTTGGTACTGAATGTCGTACTCTCCGAGTTCCACTGTCCATTTGATGAGTCGTCCAGAGATTTCTAGTTGCGTGAGTAGCCGGCCCAGGTTGCTATTGGTCATGACTGTGACTGGATGAGATAAGAAGTAGGGGCACAGTTTTGAATGGACAAGACGAGCATCCATGCCAGCTTTTCAAGGTTGGAGTATCTGGTCTCTGCATCTTTGAAAAGGTGGCTAGAAAAGTAGATGGGCTACTGAGACTGACCTTCCTGCTTCATTAAGACAGAACTGGCGGCAGTGTTGGAAGTGGATAAGTACATCCATAATGGCTCGCCTGGAGAAGGCTTGGCGAGCCGAGGGAGCTGAGAGAGGTACTCTTTGAGCTCAGAAAATGCTGTGTCAAAGTCTTCATTCCAGTTGAACTTCTGTGCCTTCTTCAAGACCTTGAAGAAGGGAAGGCTACGTTCCGCCGATCTGAAGATGAATCGGGAGAGTGCGTTGATCCGGCCCACCAACTTCTGTGCTTCTCTGAGGTTGCACGGCGGGGACATCTGGGACAGTGCTTGCACTTTATCCGGATTGGCTTCGATCCCCTCCTCGATTACTATGTAACCCAGGAACTTTCCTACTCGGACTCCGAATAAGCACTTGGCTGGATTCAGCTTGAGGTCATATCAGCGCAGAGTGCTGCATGTCTCCTCTATGTCAGCGATGAGGGAGCCTCCTCGCTCTGACTTGATTAATATATCATCCACGTATACTTCAATATTACGGCCTTGTTGGTGACGGAAGATCTTATCTTGGTCGTCTACAGAGAGGGCGATTTGATGATACCCCTGATAAGCATCAAGCATACATATATATTCGCATCCAGAAGTTGAGTCGACTAACTGATCAATCCTGGGCAGCGGATAGCAGTCCTTCGGGCAGGCCTTGTTCAAGTCTCTAAAATCTACGCAGACTCGCCACTTGTTGCCCGGCTTTGGCACCAGCACCACGTTGGATAGCCATGTGGGGAAATGCACCTCCTTGATGTACCCAGCCTTCAACAGCTTCTGCACTTCCTCTCAGATTACTTTGTTCTGCTCGGGGCCGAAGTGCTGTCGTTTCTGTTTGATGGGGCGGGCACCTGGAAGGACGTTGAGGCGGTGGATGGCGACGGAAGGGGAAACTCCCGTGAGGTCTGTTGGAGTCCAGGCGAAAACATCCTGATTCCGACGGAGGCATTCAGCCAGTTCTAGCTTCAGTTCGGCTGGCAGTTCGGCGGCCACTTGCACAGTTATCTCCGGACGGTCGGGGCATACTTGCAAGATCTCCTTCTCGGCTGCAGCGCGGGGGTTCGGCACCTCTTGAACTGCGTGCACTTCAGCTCCTTGGGTCCGTTGGGCCTTTCTGGCTTCAATCCGGACCGCGTCAACGTAACAACGCCGCGCAGTCAGCTGGTTGCCTCGCGCCTCCCCGACTAAGTCTCCCACTGGAAACTTAATCTTCTGATGGTAGGTGGATACGACGGTCGAGAAAGCGCCGAGTGTCGGTCGACCTATTATCACATTATAGGAAGAGGGCACATCCACTATAGTGAAGAAACAATACCTCGTCCTTCGAGCCGGTTCCTCGCCGAGGGAGATAGCAAGGCGGATCTGTCCCAGGGGGTGAACTTCATTCCCCGTGAAACCATATAAAGAGGTGGCCATCGGCTCCAGATCAGCTTCATCGATTTGCATTTGATCAAATGCTTCTTTGAAAATGATGTTGACGGAGTTGCCGGTATCAACAAACACTCGGGATATATCATAATTGGCTATGGTGGCTTTTATGACCAGAGCATCGTCGTGAGGGGTTTCTACTCCTTCTAAGTCATAGGGTTCAAACCCGATGGTGGGTCCGTCTCCCCTATTTCCTCCAGCCACACCGCAGACTTCCAACTGTCGGCTATGGACTTTCCTGGCTCGGTTAGAATCTCCATCAGTAGAGCCCCCCGTAATCATAAGGATGTTGTCTCGGGGGGCGTTATCTTGGTTACCGACCCGGGGGTCGCGAAGGCCGGATCCCGGACTGCGATCCCCCTCGTTCGAAATCGGGGGAGTTAGCTCCCTGGGAGAACGGTGACGTTTGTAGGCGGCCCGAGGAGAGAGTGGTAGGGGTGGAGTAGCGGCCTGATTGTGGGTCTCCCGCCTAGGTTGGGGGGCAAGGTCCGCCCTCCCCGAGCGTTGGTCTTCTGCCTCCTGGAGGACTCGGGCATATTGATGGCAATCCCGAGTATCGTGAGTTCACATCCGATGATACACGCAGAAGTGGGGCAGCCAACGCGAAGGCCCCGAGGGTTGAGTGGGTCGGGAATCCACTGCTTGTATGCCACGAGGGCCAGCCTCTAGTCTAGTGGGACACTCCGGCTCCGGCCTCCGTAATGGTTGAGGTAACTGGCGGCGTTTATTTCGAACCACCGGGGCTGGCTGCTGACTTGGACCCCCATGATGGTGGGAGTCAGAGTTTGTGTGCCGGGCTGACTGAGCCTCCTCCACATGTATGTACTTGTCGACTCGGGTTAACAGCATGTCGAAATTCTCCGGAGGCTTCTTGATGAGAGATCGGAAGAAATCCTCCTCTATCAATCCGGAGAAGGCACTAACAAGGACCTCCGATGGAGCGGCTGGGACCTCCTGCGCCCCCTGATTGAATCGGCGCACGTAATCCTTGAGTGACTCCTTGGATTTCTGTTTGATGGAGAAAAGGTCCATCACAGTCTTTCGGTAAGCTCGACTGGTAGCGAAGTGCCTTAGAAAGGAGCCCCTAAAGTCGTTGAAGGAGCATATGGATGATGGCGGCAAATGGTTGAACCAACAGATCGCCGAGCCGGCCAAAGTGGTGAAAAAAATTCGGCACTTGATGACGTCGGTATATTGGTGCAGCATGGCGTCATTCTCAAATCGCTCCAAATGATTCTCTGGGTCAGCTGCTCCGGTGTAATCCACCAATTGAGGGGCTCGAAAGTGACGCGGGAGTTCCTCCTCTAAATTTCAAGGGGCGAAAGGGGATTTGTGGGAACTGCTACCTTCACCTGGACATGGACCCTTTCCCCGTGCGAAATGACGAGGTGGGGTCTGGGCCGCTGCAGATTCTACGGACATTCCACCGTAGTCTTCAAAAATATAAGGATGGGCTTGGCCTTGGGCCTGATGGGCCGGAGCCTGGTAGGCCTGGGCCTGATGGGCTTGGGCCTGAGGGACCTGAACTTGAGAGGCTTGAGCTTGATGGGCCTGAGCTTGATGGGCCTCCGCGGGCTCAAACAATCGGCGTGCTGGGGCCGGTGCCGGTATCGGTGGGGCTTCAACGGAGAAGGAGCGGGGTCTTGAAGGGGCGGCCGGCGCTTGCGGCTGCTGTCAGGAGATCGCGAGGACGGCGGCGACCACAACCTTGTCAAAGTCCTCCTGCATCATGGCGATGAGGCGAGGTTGAGAAGGTTCGTCCGTCGACATCTCAAATCCGGGCTAAAGCGTTCCCACAGACGGTGTCAAAATATGTTCTGATTGAGAAGTACTTCTGGACACGTCACCGGACCTTTCTCGCCTTGGGAATGGAGCAGGAGGGGGAGCTGAAGGCGGTGGTAGCTTCAGGGTCGCCGAAGACCTCGTCGGAGTTGGCACGGAACAGGGAGAAGGATCTGGCGCCCTGATGACTACTAGACCTGAGAATAAAGCAAACGTGAGTAGGAAGGCCAGGGGGTGCCCTGGTGCGACCATTCCGACGCTTAAGTCAAGAAAGGCAGGGGGGAAGAAGATGAACAGTAATGAGCTTGAGCGTAAAGGGGAATAACAGAAGTAGAAGAAGTTGAGAGAGAGAGTTACCTGCTGAAGGGAGTGGTCGTTTTAAAGGGGAGATGAGCGTGCATACCTATCACGTCATCATTTAAGGAACTTTCCATCATTATTAATGAGATGTCAGGAACAATCGAGTTCCCTATCCCATCGCCGGTAAAGTGTTGTCTTGTCGCAATCCGTGCGGGCAGCAGAGAGATAGTAGTAGTTAATGGAGGCGTGGACTTGTCAGAGGTCATGATGGGAAATTCCAGGGCACTATGGGGCGCTTAGTCCACTTGATTGAATTGAGCTGGTTAAGCGGCATGCACAGCGAGAGTGGGAGATTCGGCAGCAACGATGCCGAATGGGTGATTCAGCAGTGACGTGCTGAAAGGGATGATTCGGCCACGAAGGTGCCGCATGGGCGATTCGGCCACGAAGGTGCCGCATGGGCGATTCGGCCACGAAGGTGCCGAATGGGCGATTCGGTCACGAAGGTGTCGCATGGGCGATTCGGCCACGAAGGTGCCAAATGAGAGACTCGGCAACGCAAGTGCCGAAGGAGCGATTTGGTCATAAGAGAGGTGGAGGGGTGATCCGGCTCATCTTGAAGTACGGAGGGAGACGGTGATTGTGCTCGGCAGGACTTATGGGAGGGATCAGGATCGAACTCAAGTCGCATCAGCGGTCCTATGGGTTATTCCCGTAACCGTATAAATTATTTTAATTAAAATTTTATAAAAATAAATAATGAATCAAATATTTTTTAAACGGGCATGAAACAGATAAACTCTTCGGGATCAAAAGTTGTCTCTTCCATATTTCTGATGAACTTAAAAAAAAAATGAAGTTAAAATAGAAGAAAGTACGGACGATATATATGTATCAAGAAGTGGGAGAAAAGAGGAAAATTCACGTATTTAATTTTACTGATATGATTTAGTTAAAATATTTTGAGTTTGAATATTTGATTGATTTATTTATTATTTCCATTTCTTGTGTTTATCCACCCCATCTGACTTGGCTCTCAAGGAACCGGTTTAATAACAAGCAGCTCTGTCTCATCCGGTCAGCCAACTCACTCCCTAAGCAAAGGACGCCCCGTCTCTCTCGTCCGCGGACTCGCCGCTCGCTCTGCGCCATGGATCAAACACGGGCATTCGTCAAGGATGTCAGGAGGCTCATCATCAAGGTTCTTCACCTTGCCCTCAAGATTTTTTTCTCAACCCTCACCGCTGCGCTTCGTTCCGTGATTGGCCTTAGACTGACACTGTAGGATGACATTGTTTGGAGAATTAGGTTTTTGTTGTGCGGTCGGGGGGTTTTCGCTATCGGTTAAGTGTAGGACGGAGGGATCCATATTTAGTAAATCCTTTCTTGGTGCGGAATGTGATCGCTTATTCTCCCGATTGGCTGGTGTGTAAAAGGATTGACTCATAATCAGAAAATTTCTCAGTGGATCTGGTGCTGGTGTTTGATGGGAAGAGCACGTTGGTTTCTTCTCCAACAAGAATAGATTACGAGTTGCCTTTTTTCTACAACTCATTTTTGTGTTAGTTGTTTTAAAATTTAAAAGTTGCAAATAGGAGCATTGAGATCCATCGAATAAAATGGATGCTTGTAACTTCAATCTTTGAACTAACAAATCAGCTTTTGGCAATTTTATTTCATAATTTGAATTTTATTTTCTAAAATTAAGATTTGAGTTATTTAAATACAACTGAAATTACAAGAATATTTGATATTTTATTCTGGAAGCTGTTCTAGGCTTCTTGATTCGCCCATAGAGTTTTATCTTTTCTGTTATTTTAGGTGGGAACTGCAGTTGTAACAAGAGCCGATGGAAGATTGGCTCTTGGAAGACTGGGGGCTCTTTGTGAGCAGGTACGAAGGCCATGAATCAATTTTCTATTATTTACCTGTGTTCTTAATGATGTTTCTTAATAAAGAAATTCTGAATCCATAGCTTGCTTAAGATAGCAATTGGTTATCCACAGGTTAAAGAACTCAATTTACTTGGATTTGAAGTAATCCTCGTCACATCGGGTGCAGTTGGTGTTGGTCGTCAGAGGCTTAGATACAGGAGGCTAGTCCATAGCAGGTGCTAATATGCATAATTTTTTTTCATTTATTTGACCATATTTAATCTAACACGAATCATTGATGAGTGATCATATTATTGTTACTATTTCTTTTGAAGCTTTGCTGATCTCCAGAAACCACAGTTAGAATTAGACGGGAAAGCCTGTGCTGCTGTTGGTCAAAGTGGCCTAATGGCCTTATATGATGTGCTATTTAGTCAGGCATGATTTTAGCTCTTTTATTGTTACATATTTGTCTTGTCAATTTATTAGACATTAAATGTAATTAATTAATCATATACTAACACAATTTTTCTTGCAGCTGGATGTGACATCATCTCAGCTTCTTGTTACGGATAATGATTTTAAGGATCCAGATTTCAGGATACAACTCTGTCAGACTGTGAACACTTTGTTATCTTTGAAAGTAATTCCTGTTTTCAATGAAAATGACGCAATGAGTACAAGGAGAGCTCCATATGAGGTATTCTAAATTTGATATAACAGCTAAAGACAATTTATTGTTGGATCTATGAATTTCTTTTTGGTGAATGTAATGCCATTATGATATTTCATAATTCCAGTTTATGTACTTCCCTCAAAAATGTTTGTTTATGCTCGTTCTTTTGTTTTTGAGGACTGGGGCGAAAGATTAATGTACCCAACTCAAATAGTTGGGAAAAACACAACTTTATGATAATGATGAAGAGGAGAAGGATAAAATCCAACTCTCTTTCATGACTATAATATGGTAAAAATATATATAAGTTAACTATAAACTGTACATAGAGGGTCAGGAAGTTACCTATGGATAGAGAAGGAAGCTAAGGATTGGTGGAAGGGGCAAGACCAGGGATGAAAGTGGGCCCCAATTTCCAAGACCGAAAAAACACAATGCAGGACATGACACAACCTCCATATGTAATATTCACACAGAGACCAAAACACCATCTGAGCACAGTTAAAATTGATCCAAAATGTTGGTGCATAACAGCACGGGAGAAGCTCAACTGTGATCATTGGTCAATCAGGAGAGCACTCAATCAGTCAAAAAAGTTGCAGAGTCATCAATGCATGTTCATCTCACTTCTTTTCTAGTTACGCATGTCTGAGCTGAAACAACTTTTGGAGTCTTTTGGGAACGTCGTGTTTCCTTTAAGCTAAAAGTAAATTATAAAATTGTAGTACAATGTATTGTACTTTGTGGAAGTGTTGCACAGTTCGAAAATTATTATGCGTCTAAATTAGTATAACATGTATGAGAATGCTAAGTGTGTGTGATATTACTAATATCATAAGTTCGGAAATTCTACCATCCACAAGCAAGGAAGTATAGTCTAATTGAAATGAGAGAAAATAGGTAATATGATATTGACACGTTCAAAGTCGCTGAATAGATTATATAGTTGAACAAGTTGAATCAAATAGGGTTGCAGGAAAACAAAGGGGACTTAAAAGACATGTTACTTATGATATAGAAAGTTCTATATAACAGTTGAAGAGGAAATTTGAGGCACATGTGATATAACTCTTGCTAGAGCAGTTGAAGTTTGTTGGAAATTTATTATACAAGTACTAAAATCTTTTCTAGTTATGATTTGGATATGAATGGTAGTATGTTTTATATTTTCAAGTGATTCATGATAAATTTGAACACAGAACCTTCTATCTTGTTTGATATATACTTTTAAGTGATAAGGGGAAGACATGTAGCTATTTCTTCAAATTGGCATCTAATTTTACTGTGTGAATTTAAGTGAAAACATTTTTGTGGAATATGATATAGGATGTGTATTATCACTTTTTATCTTTGCAATCAAAATGATATTTTTTCCTCATTTGGCATATGCAAGAAGCCAATACACCAAATCTCATGTGCCTTGTATCATCTGCATGATGATCAAAGGCTAGGAAAGAAAGCTGTTGAAAAACCCAAATTGGCTAATGTACAAAACTGTGATCTTGATGTGCGGATGAGATATGCATCTGGAATACTGAAACTAGATCCCTGAAGAAGGGGCAATGCCTTTTTTCCTGGTTTTTCATTGTATTTATGTGGACTTTAACTATATAGAAAAAAGTTGCAAAGCAATGGTGACCTAGTTAAAACATGGGAGGAGGCATTTAATCATTTAAACTTTTTTATGTTGAAAATAAACTGCTATTCCTTTTAAAGAAAAATTTAGAGAATTTTGTTATTTCTTTGTGGATGCACAGAAGACCAATGGCCTGCCATGTTGGTTTTCAGATCTGATTCTCTTTAGATTCATGATGTGTATGTATTGTACATATATCTTCTGCCTCATCTACAGTCCTTTTGTATCTTGACCTTTAAATTGGTCCAATAAATCAGGATTTTGTTTTCTTTATCAAAATTTCTAACCCTAAGTAATTTTGGGATCCTAGCCTCTGTAAATTGGATGCATTTTGTTCAGTTAGTCTCTTTTGACCATGATATTCAATTAGTTGGCCTTTTATCTGAATAAATGCTTGTATTTGCAGGATTCTTCTGGTATTTTTTGGGACAATGACAGTTTAGCAGCCCTTCTAGCTCTGGAATTAAAAGCTGATCTTCTTATTCTGCTCAGTGATGTTGAAGGCCTATATAGTGGCCCTCCTAGTGAACCAAATTCAAGGCTAATTCACACTTATGTGAAAGAGAAGCATCATGCTGAGATAACTTTTGGAGACAAGTCCAGGGTAGGAAGAGGAGGCATGACTGCTAAAGTGAAAGCCGCTGTTTATGCTGCTTATGCAGGCACCCCTGTTGTGATTACTAGGTATGCTCCTCTTGCTTGGTTATTAATATATTTTTCTCATATACATTTCATCAATGTCTTGGAAATCGATGCTTCTTTGCCCATTCTTCACTGAATCCAAATCTACAGTCAGTAGTGATTCCTAATTAGCAGCAAGTCTTCTAAAACTCTGAATAAGTCTGTCTATTTTCACATATTTCGTTCTTGTTTGTTGAAGATGATCTGTGTGCCATATTTTCCTACTTGATGAAACAACATGATGAGCATGCAATGATTATTTCTGAATCCTATGCATTTTTTTTACTGGGTATTTAGTTTAGGCCAGATTAGAAGCGAATAGGATGAAGAATAGTTTTGTGTCAGCTGGCATGGGCAGAACATTTTGTTCTGCCTTGGAACTCACATGTTGAATGACCGGGAGTTAGTGCAACCTGTGCCTCTATCAATGGTAGTAGGGTTTACAATAATGGCAGAGCAGTTTTGGCGTGAGCCTTCAGGAGAAGTCTAGACATGCCGCAAGGTATGTGACTCCTCCTGAAGCTTCCAGATGCATGGTAACATCCGTGAGTCTTTGTGATGCATAGATGAGGTGTATGACTCTTCTAGATGCGCGGATGAGATATGCGACTCTTCTTGATGCATAGATGAGGTACACGACCCCTCGATGCCCAGTAAGGTATGCTACTCCTTCTCAATCATTAGCGATGTATGCAGCTTCTCATTTTCCTCTGTCACGTCATTTTCATTCTCTGCTTCCTTCGCCTCCGTTTAGTGTTGGTGCTTACAACTATCAGCGCTGACACTTATCTGGTTCATACGGCTCGTTTTGTTGGAAATTGAAACCCCAGATCAGAAAGAGATTTCAACCTTCACTGATTGTACTGAAAATTTATTGGTATTAGAAAATGTCTCTTATGATGATAGGTGAAAGCAATCAGATATTTTATATCATTATATCAGTCTTAAGCTAGAAAGCAGGCTGGAAATCTACTGTAATTAGTTTTAATCCTGAATACAACTTTGCATGTCATTGTTGAGTAAGATGGGATTGATAAAACTATATTATTTCATATAGGATCCACAAAAAGGTTTTAAAATACAAATCCATTGACAAGTGTGGATGGCTGGCCAGAACAATGGTGCCAACATCTGTACCATGTGGCGGTACAAGTTAGTGCTGGTTGGATCCAATCAATCAGAAGAAGATAATTTTTGGATCAGTAGTAACTCATTAATTAATCTTCTAGTTCTCTCATTTGTGCTAGTAAATATAAGGGATTTTCATGTATTGTAGAAGACATGATTACTTGCCAATATGCACAGAGGAATGGGCTATAATTGCACTCTTCTTGCTAATATGCAGCAAGAGTAACAGGCTTTTGTTTTTATACTTGACTACATTTTATGTGTGAAAATTAAATCAATTAATTTTTCCTCACTAGAAACAGCTATAGAATGAATCATTTAGTTGTTGCACCACTGTCGCTCAAAAACTAACTTAGTGAAGTTGATTGTATGCTAACAGCAATTTGAGGAATTTTTTTTCTTGCCAATATGCAGAAAGAGAAATGAGCCTTCTTTATATGGTCGACTGCATTTTTTTTGTATAAAAATTTGAATCAATAATCTTTTTCCACACTAGCACAGCTATTTAAGAAAATCATTCGGCTGTTGCACCAACTTTATTCAAAAGCTAAACATAATAAAGTTGATTGCTATCTAACACCAATTTTTTTGGCCGTTGAAGTGGTTTCACCACTGATAGCATTCTAAAGGTTCTTCAAGGTGAGAAAGTGGGTACCCTTTTCCATCAGGATGCAATTAATTGGGGGCTGCCAAGAGAAGATAGTGCTCGTGACATGGCAGTTTCAGCAAGGGAATGTTCTAGGCAACTACAGGTACTGTATATCACCTCCAAGACAAGAGAGAAATTTTGGAATTGGTATTTTGCCATTGTAGTTCTGATTATATGATTGTATAATAGCTTTTGCTATAATTTAATTTTGTCTCTCCACCAGAGATTATCGTCAGATACCCGCAAGAAAATTCTAATGGATATTGCTGATGCTCTAGAGGCAAATGAGAAATTAATTAGAGTAGAAAATGAGGCTGATGTTGTTGCTGCTCAACAAGCTGGTTATGAGAAATCATTGATCTCTAGGTTGATGCTGAAGCCAGGCAAGGCAAGGGATTATCCAATTTTGTTGTTTGTTTGTGGCATTAGTATATTTCTAACTGTCTTCTATTTTTTGATAGATATCTAGCCTTGCAAATTCAGTTCGTGCACTTGCAAATATGGAGGATCCAATATCCTGTGTTTTGAAGAGAACTGAGGTCAGATTCTTGCCTGTAGATTACTAAAAATTTCTCCTGATTATTTGTTTAGTTGTTGATATCTTGCCTGTATGATTGTGATGATTCTGAGAACTTCAATCAAATTTGGTTTCTTCAAGGATATTATTTATTGTCTTGATTAGCTTTGAAATTCTGAGAATCTAAGGTTTGATATTGATTCAGGTTGCAGATGGTCTAATCTTGGAAAAGACATCTTGCCCCTTGGGTGTTCTCCTCATCGTTTTTGAGTCAAGGCCTGATGCTTTAGTTCAGGTAAAACATACAAATCAAATTTAACTCTCTTCTGGCAGACTAGCCAGGCTTGTGGGCAATATAACTTTCCAATGTTTGCCTATTCCAAAAATTTTGCTTGTGGAATCTAGTTATTGGTAGTTTCAAGTGGCAAAATGTGTGTATTTACGTAAAATAACATCTAAATGCTTTTTTGTCAAATACAAGTTTAGCTAATTGATAAACATTTTCAAGCATTCCATTCCAATAAATAGCAAGAAATGATATATCAGTAAAAATCTAGTAAACTTTGGCTTTCAAATTGACAATGATCTTCTTTCCATCGTATAAATGACATAGTACTTTGAAGGTGGAAAAGTCTTGTGTTATTCTTATGTTCAGAGCTTTTGGAGGAATAAAAGCTTGTTATACTGCTTGTCTGATACTCTATGCCTTTTCCATTTATTCTCTGGTGATAAACAAACTCTAGTCCATGTTTCACAGTACTGGTTGGGTCATACTGACTAAGGATCTGATTCTTGGTTTGCCTTGATGTGCTTCAAGTATTATTATTCATGCTGAATAATGATTGGTTAATAATGTATTTTTTTCCATTTGTTAAGGCTGACAGTTGTACTTGTATCACTTTTTTTTCCTCTTGCAGATTGCATCATTAGCTATCCGAAGTGGTAATGGTCTTCTTCTCAAAGGTGGCAAAGAAGCCATGAAATCTAATGCAATCTTGCATAAGGTCTGTTTAGTGACCCAGATCTGCTAGAAATGTGTAAATAATTGTCATGCTTTTATGTGGATTCTAAATTTAGCACTGCTGTTTTATTTTCCTTTCATTTAATACCAAAGCACCTTTTAAAGTTCTTGTTTTCTGGTTAGGTCATTACGGAAGCAATCCCAGATGTAGTGGGTGAAAAGCTTATTGGCCTTATTACATCAAGAGAAGAGATTCCTGATCTGCTGAAGGTGAGTTAGTATTAGAAGAACATTTTGGCTTTTGTATGAGTTTTGAAGAATTTATTTTGTTGTAAATCCAAAATTTTCCTTTTACAAAAAAATTCCCAGCTTGATGATGTCATTGATCTTGTGATTCCAAGAGGGAGCAATAAATTGGTTACTCAAATCAAGGAATCCACCAAGATTCCCGTTCTGGGTCATTCAGGTTAGACAAACATAAAGTTGTATCTGCTATAGCTCCTCTTGGATCGTATCTTGTATGCAATATCTCCGTATCTTGTATGCAATATCTCCTTATGTTTATTATTCTATATATTGATCAAGTCTTAATGTTTGCTATCCAGATGGTATTTGTCATGTTTATCTGGACAAGTCTGCTGACATGCAAATGGCTACTCGGATTGTGTTGGATGCCAAAATTGACTATCCAGCTGCTTGTAATGCTATGGTAATCTCTAATGCTATGGCTAATCTCTATTCCACTGCAATAGTGACTAAAATTACCTTGCCTTTCTCATCATTTCTGCATTTCAGAATGGATTTGTACCTTTTTGTACCCTAAGGCTCAACATTCTTTGTTTAGTCAACTCCATAATTCCTCATTAATTGTTTCTAATCTGTTTATTCATGACGTACAATGTTTTTTTTTATAATTGGTCATTATTACTTTCAGGAGACACTTCTTGTTCACGAAGATCTTTTGGATGATGAGGGGTTTAATAATTTACTGATAGAGCTCAAAAATGAAGGTCTGAGGATTATCATCAAATTTGCAATTTTTTAAATATACTAATGATTGACAGATCAAGTATGGGGTAGACTCAATTATGATAGCAAGACTTGTGCTGCAAAGTTTGCTGAGGATATTATAGTATCTGTCAAATTTCTTGCTTTATATCCATAGACATGTTAAATTTTAGAAATTTACTGCATGCACAATTTCAGGTGTTACTTTATTTGGTGGTCCTAGGGCAAGTAAGCAGTTTGGTTTTCCAGAAGCACCATCATTCCATCACGAGTACAACTCGACAGCTTGTACAGTTGAAATAATTGATAGTGTTCACGCTGCAATTGACCATATACACCGATATGGAAGGTATAATACTGCTCCACTCTATTTCATTTTTCTTTGATGATTTCTTTATCATATTTTATATAAAACACCAAAAACCAACTTCATTGGTATTTTCCTTGTGTTTCATTCTTTCAGCGCGCATACTGATTGCATAATTGCCGAGGACAATGAAACGGCAGAGATTTTCCTTAGTCAAGTTGACAGGTATCATGGTGGTGTCCTGTGCTAGATTATATTTAAGAAGAGAGGTTTCATTTGGTTTCATGTTTTGTATCATCATAATTATCATCAAGCTGTCTATGTCGAAACGATTCGGGGTTGGTTTCGCGAATCTTATCCCATCATGGAGTTGGATGTTTCATGTGCATTATTTAATTCACATACATACTATTCACAATATTAATTTCTTGTCGTGTTTCACTAAGTATTTGAGGAGGATGAGCAAAGGGCACAAGATGTGGAATGAATGTTGAACAATGAGGTCTGAGAGCGATGGGGAGGGATGAAGAGGAATGGCAACGAGTTGTAGAACAAAGAGAGATGATAGATGGAGAAATTGAGAAGGGAGAGAGATTTTTTATGAGTAGAGATGAGAGTGAGGTTGCCCACCTTGGATGTTTGGATATCATGTACAATTTGAGAATAGGAAATATTATATTCCATTTATATAGACTCTTGAACTAAACCCAGAAGAACTAATGCAGGATTAAACCTACTAGTTAGACTAATAACCTTCTTGATCCACTATATTTAACAAGCACAAAAGGCCTGGTAGTCCTGTCAAAAACCTCATAGAGGCTAGAGGGAATAAATGTGAGCATAGCATGAATAAAGACAACAAATTGTTCATATGGGATCCAAGGTTCGAAGTTTTGAAGAGAGGCAAATGGTGCTGCCTAGTTAGGAATTAAATTTTTGAAGAAGGGAAAATAATGCTTAGTTTGAATAATCTGTTTGCTGCTATTTCTATTTTAGTATGTACATATATAGATAGTTAAATGTCTAAGCTTTTATATATAGAAGTCAAATATGTTTCCCCAATTTCAGTGCTGCAGTATTTCACAATGCAAGCACACGCTTTTGTGATGGAGCTCGTTTTGGACTTGGAGCAGAGGTAAGCTTTCTTTCCTCTCAGTAGATGACTTGTTTGGTGTATATAAAAATTTGGAATATACTTTTTTTTAATGATATTTTTGTTTATATCTTGAGAAGGTTGGTATAAGTACAAGTAGGATTCATGCTCGTGGACCTGTTGGTGTTGAAGGATTGCTCACTACTAGATGGTAAGTTGCATACTAATAAACTCGACCTGCTCAATTGATTATAGTCTTCATTCTTTTCTTTACTCGTAGACCTTGTAGGATTGCTTGTGTTAGATTATAACTAAAGCCATTGGCCACCTTAGCTAGATGATTTTTGTAAAACTAAACCTGATGCTCCTCGTGAATAATATAAATAAAAAAAATTAGTATAGATTTGATAACCAAAAAAATCACGATGACCCTGGGCATTGTTTGTTAGATGTATTTGTTATGAAGAAGAAAATAATAAGGTATCAATGTCTCAAAAGGAATCTCAGCTTTTGGAGAATATTGTTTTTTTAATCAAAACATATATTTGTAAAAAGAAAGTATCAGAGAACAAATTATGATCTCATAGGAATTACAGGAGGATTTCACATGAACATAGGAATCTCATATGTGGAATCTATATATTCTCTTACAGTCATATCATGGGTTTCGCATTAACATAGTTTCCAATTGTAATTGTTTTTTTTTGTTATTCACAGATTACACAAGCAACACAATGTTCCCCTGATGCTTGTAAGTTCAAGAAATATCTTGATATTTCCAGGATGGAGATAAAGCACAACTAACATTCAAGATTAAAATGAGCTAATGAACAAATATTTTGAACATTACATTGCAATGTGTATTAGTGCATAGCTAGTGCACTAATGAGATTGCATGGATACAAAGCTGCAGTAATTTAGGTAGTTAGAGACAATGAAAACTAATTATCCATTTGAAAAGAAACCCCAGTTATAATGAATAATTCGACTTTTTTTTTTCTGTTTAAGTGAAATTATGAGAAAAGGCAATAATCATGGTGTTGCATTTAGTAGTTGTTAAAGACAAAGTGGGGATAATTATTGGAGTTAATCTTAGGTACTACCCTCTGTCTTAATAGAGTATCATTTTTATCGTTTTACAACTAAGTATTCAACACTCTTCCTCAAACTAAAGCTAGTCCAATGATATTGTAAAACCCTATCTTATTATAAATATATTCAACTCTTGAACCTTTCAAACATGTAAAATAATTTGTTAACTGACCATTAGAAGTAACAAAAGTGATTATGTTCTCCTTGGAAAAAGAATCTAGCTAAATTTCTAAGACTGCTTCTTCCTTTTGACTTGATAGAGCTCTTTTCCTAATTTTGCTATTTTTAATGAAAATCCATGTAAAGGAAAAGGAAAATCCACCAGTTATGTGGCCATAAAAATTAATCTGTCTTTTTGAAATTATAATCAAAGACACAAAATGAAGCTGTCAGAAATATAAAGTCTGTTGTTAACTTTGCTTGTTATTGTAAAAATGCAACCTTTTGTGAATTTATAAAATATAAAGTGTTCTCGTTATTGTATCAACTTTGTCTTCTTCTTTCTAGGATTTTGAGAGGTAATGGACAAGTGGTCGATGGTGATAAGGGGTTAGTTTACACACACCGGCAACTTCCACTGGTAAGTCCCAGATTTCATTGCTTTTTTTTCTCTTCTTATTTTTTGTAAATTCAGTCTGTTGAGATTTTAACTCTCTGTTTATGAATTCAGTCTGCTGATAAATTATAATAAAGCTTTGGGCAAAATAAGTTTGAGCTGATCCTGTTTGGTGTAGCTTAAATTTTTTATTGACTATCGCAACCCTGAGATATTAGGATGTGTCTGTTATGGAATCGACGTTCATGCTTGATCATTGGCAATGCTACATGAAACATTTGTTTCTAAAATCAAGCGGACGGTTGAACCATTCCATTCTGCTATTCTTTGATCCTTGGGTTAACCAGTCGAACTAGCCAAGCAGTTTGGTTTCAACTTGAGTCTCATCCTATAATAGCATTTAGGTACAATGCCCATTAGAGCTGCTTCTTTAGTTATTGACATAATATATATAGTTTCCTCTAATTCTTCTGCTATATTATACTTATCCGTCAACGATTCCTTTTACAGGCAAACGAGCAACGAAATGGTTAATCTTTTGGCTTTTCTACTATTGCGAGAGTCGATCTCCAATATTCCTAAGAGTTTTTATTTCTTGCAACCTTAGAACTCTCCTAGAGTAGTTTAGTTGGTGATTCATCAAATTGAGGTCACATCTACACTGTCCTAATAATCGTTATATTTATTTATTTATTTTTGATAAATTGCAAGCTTGGCTAGAAATTTCAAATGTGTTTTTCTTGATGTCTATTTGGAATCCAAGCATTACTTAGATTTGGCGGTTATTTTGAAGAGATGATACAATAAAATGAGAACATTCCATTTTGCCTCGTAATTTTTTAGCTTAGAAAATTATTTTACCTGCCAAGAACCTACAGTGGCAGCTTCAGAATAGATTTGCGGACTATTAAACGATAGGTGATAAAATGAATTTTCAAAACCCCTTAGAGCCAATCTTTCTGCATCGAAGGATTGAATAAAAATTTGATTAAATTGAATAAATTGAATAAATTGATTAAATCAATTGAATTTAAAATTTTATTTTGATTATTTTGAAATTTTAATTATTTTTTTAAAAATAATTAATTTGATTAGATTTTAAATTTAAAATTTTTATTCGATTAAATTTAAATAAATTAAATAAATTCAATTATTTTGATTAATTTCAATCAAAAATTTAATTAATTAATTTTTATCTGTTTGATTTTTATTTAAAAATTTGATTGATTTAATTAGTTAAAAAAAATTTAATTTAGTTTGATTTGAATTAGTTCGATTCGATTTGTTTTTAATTTGTCGTATGTTTCAACATCAATCTGCTTCCATCCCCTCAAAAAGTGTTATTATTTTATAAATTCATATCAATTACTATAATTTCTGTTTTTTAGTCCTCCCCGATATGATTTTCTTGATTCCGTTTCTGCGTAACGTATTACCATAGTTTGCAGTGAAGGTGCGTGAGAGATCGGTGAATGCGTCCAAGTGCTGTGCCGGAAAGAAGAGAAAGAGGGC
Organism: Curcuma longa; assembly: GCF_044706935.1. Classification (NCBI taxonomy): domain Eukaryota; kingdom Viridiplantae; phylum Streptophyta; class Magnoliopsida; order Zingiberales; family Zingiberaceae; genus Curcuma; species Curcuma longa. The sequence goes on from NC_133871.1 coordinate 1,823,139, forward strand.
GAACAGCCGGTGGTGGATTTGGTTTGTGGATTCGTGAGGTGCTTTCCGTCTACCGTGATCGCTCCTCCGACAGTGAGAAATTTCAACCGGGCGTGGCACGCATCGACAGGTAATTCTAATAATGGTATCAGAGTTGAATGTTAGAGTATTTACCTGTTGGTAAAATCGCTAGAACAGCGATTTCGCTTCTGTTCGACCGTCGCAAGCGGCAGTGCACAGGCGCTGCCTGCGATTTTTTTTTTTTCTCTCTGTTTCACACTTCCCATCTGCGTGGCATCGTGACGTCGGCTCGGTCGACAGCCGTCAGCGGCAAGCGAAGCCATGGCGGCGGCAAGAGGCGATTCGGGGAGGCTGGTGTCGCTGGGGCCGGTGCCGGCGGGGCTGGCGCCGGCAAGAGGTGATTTGGGGAGGCTGGTGTCGCTGGGGCCGGTGCCGGCGGGGCTGGCGTTGGCAAGAGGCGACGCCGGCGGTAGTTTGCTTCGTGCACAGGAAGAAGAAAAGAAGAAGCGACGCTGTGCTTCGTGCACAGGAAGAAAAAAATGGGCAGGTCTTATTCCCGAGGTTAAATCACAATGTGATTTTTATTTTTATTTTTTTCATATAGCACAGGCAGCAACCCCTGCGGCTTCGAGGAAGCATCCAAAGGGATCGCATTGATCCTTATCGATCGAGATCGAGATAGGATCATGCGATCCTTTGTGGATCCCTCCTCCGGCCACAATTATTCCTGCCATCTCCTCCTCCTCCTTTTTCCTTTATGCTCGATCCAATAGCCAAAATCTTGCTGAATTCTGCAGGTAAACCAGATTTTGGTTGGTGATTTTGTTTTCCTTCAAAAATTAAAACTGTTTTTTTGTGTGATTCATTCAAAGAGTAGATTGAAGACAAAGGGAGTCTGAATAATGCTGTCTCCTATCAGTGTTTTCAAATCTGAATCGAGATTAATTAACCTCTTAGTTCTTTAGGTCGTGAGTTTTCCCGTTAAATAAAATGTTAGATTGAATGCTTTACATACATAATTACACTTATCAACCTAAACAAATTGGGACCAAATCGTATGATTTATAATGTACGATAGTATGAATTAAATGTCCTCCCTTGCGCTAGCCATGATGAGAAAAAAGGTCAAAATGACCGTCCGTGATTTACTCCCTCTGGACACTTGTGGGGCCGGGACCAGGGAGCCGCTAAGGTGGCGGTTCCACCTTTTTGCTACCATAATGTACGATAGTAAGTAGTATCGCGAAGGCATCCACAATGGGAGCTCCTTCAAAAAATTCCAGGAGACGCTCCTTATTATTATTATTTTAAAAAATTAAAATAATTTTATATTAATATTTATCTTTTTTAAAATATAA